>NC_056731.1:1535531273-1535629082 GCF_019279795.1 Protopterus annectens
CTAGACAGTTCATGATAATTTTATCATAATTTAAATAGCAGAGCACAAAATCCCATAACTGCCACAGTTAGCTGTTGATATCAGAATATGTTTAAAGTGTGACACAAAAAAAATTAACTATGAAAATGTACAATTAGTTTTCTAAAAAAAAAAAATTGGAGTATGATGGCACATATTTTCAAAACACTTTAAATGGAGTACAGTATGGCATTTTAGCTTATCTGTCATATTATTTCCTTGTATTCTTTGTTAGTTTCCCAACCACAACCGCTCACATTTGGTTGTACTTTATTAAGTACAAATAAAACAACTTTCTTGAAATTTTAACAACATTCTTATGTATTGTTTTGATGAATTGTATATTGTATTTCAGTTGAATAGGATACTAATGCTTTTTGTGGGACTTCTGCAACAACAAATGGGTACTAGGGGACATATCAACAAAGTTGTTAAATGGAGATGATGTGGTATTACAAGTAGACTTTGAACAGGAATTTTAGCAAATCATAGAACAATGAAATGCAATACTTGAAGTCATGTGAGATGAAACTGACTACAGACAAGACAGTGTTTATGTCAGCAAATGTGGAAATCAAACAAAAGTGAAAACTGAGATAGAAAGGAAAACAGCAAAACAGATTAACAAGTTGATACATTTAAGATATGTGGCTGAGAAGAAGGAAGCTCTAAATGGTGACTTCAGTGCTAGAGTCAGAGATACTGTAGCAAACTGGCACTAAGTGTCAGGAATAGCATGTGACAGAAAAAATGCCAACAAAGCTCCAAAAATTTCTGTAATAAAGGAGCATAACCAATGTTTCTACATGACACAGAAGCTTGGTCAGTGAAATGCTTGAGGTGATAGAAATTAAGTGGTTAATATATGTGGTAGGATGCACACTGTGGGACAGATGATGATGACATGAGGACAGTATAGAAACCACGTAAGCTCTAAGTACAGGGAAGACCACTGAGAGCAGGTCATGGTGATTTGGTTATATGTGCAAGGGAGCAGAAGACACTGTGGTAAATTGGAAGATTTAGCAAGAATTCATGGGAAGATGTGGATGTGCAGCCAAGACATAGATGCATCCTGCCAGAGAAGACTCATGACAGTCAGCAATGGCTGTTGAAGAAGATAGGGGAGTGTCTCTGAACTGAGAGGTGGTGACAGCTGACACAGCACCATGACCTCATGTAAACATGACAAAAAGGAGATTGATGATGATGATGATGATGATTTTATTTTCATCTGGGTAAGTGAATTAATCAGCTTCCTATCTTCTTATGGAGTCACAAGTCATCATCTCCATAAGTCATTGAAACAATGAGTTTTTTAAATTTTATTTATTTATTTTTTTGAAAAACAAAATCTGTCTGGAGTAGCCCCCCCAACACCCCCCCCCCGCCAAAATGTTTGTCTTTTTGGCTTTTCCTGGTTAGGGGTCACCACAGCGGAACTCCGGTTCGCTAATGATTGGCAGTAGATTTTTATGGTGCCGAGTTGCCAGCCCGATGCCCAACCTTCAGCGAAGGCACGTCCATTCACGCATGTCTTTCGAACACCACTTGACCGTGGAGAGGACATGCAGACTCCACACAGAAGGCACTCCAGCCGAGAATCAAACAGGAGAACCTCCTGCTGTGAGGCAACAACGCTACCGCTGCACCCCCGCCAAAATATGTAAAAAAAAAAAAAAAAATTCTCATTACACAAAAGAATTATGGAGATGATGAGTTGTGAATCAATAAATGATTAGGTTTCTGAACTAATCATTTATGATCTCTTTTCAGGTATAACCTTGCTATCAAGGACAAGGGTAAATGAAATATTGTTAGGGAAATGCCTAGGGCGGCCATGGTGGTGCAGTGGTTAGCATTGTTGCCTCACAGCAAGAGGTTCTCTGGTTTGATCCTCGACTGGGGTGCCTTCTGTGTGGAGTCTGCATGTCCTCCCTGTGGTCGTGTGGGTTTCCTCCGGGTGCTCCGGTTTCCTCCCACATCTCAAAGAAATGCTGCAGGTGGATTGGACACTCTAAATTGGCCCTAGGTGTGAGTGCATGTGTGTGTGTGCATTCTGTGGAAGGTTGGGTGCCAGGCTGGCAACTCAACACTGTAAAACTCCACTGCCAATCATGAGCAGACAGGTGATCCGCTGTGGCGACCCCTAACCGGGAAAAGCCGAAAGAAGAAGAAGTTAGGGAAATGCCCATTAAGATGTAGGCTAGTTAAATATAATATAGTTAGACAATTAACCATCAAGATGCAGGCAGCATATATTTAATGTACTTTAACAAAATACCCATCAAGATGAAGGAAGGAGTGGGATGGAGTAGGAAGAATAAGACCATGGCAATGGAAACTGACTTTTGGGATGGGCATAATGTTCCTCACCACTGTGAAGGAAGCCTGAGTCTGTGCAGAATGTACAGACGTACAAGCTCAGTATAGATAATTTATCTTTCATATAGCGTACGTTCTTAAACTATACTTTTCAGTTGATGGCGACCCTTTATTTGAGGTCCAAGCTATATAGGGATATTCACGTACCCCCTTGCTGAGTGCCATACTAATGCAGCATATGTTAGTAGATGAGACAGTTGTGTTAATGTGACTGTGAGGTACCCACTGTCTGTCTACATGGACATATGGACATAGCTCTTCAAATGACTTAACTGTATATAAGTCCATTTATAGGATATTTGATAGACTATAAATGGACTTATATACAGTTAAGTCATTTATAGGATATTTGATAGACTACCCCTTACTGACTCTAAAGTTATATTGTGAGACTTTAGTGTCAGTGTGGGAACTGATGGAAAGAAATACAGGGGAGTGAGTGGGATCAATATTTTAACCAGTCTGAACCCAGATAGTGAATAACTGCTTATGCCCTATTTCCTGCTTATTTAAAGAAAAAGTTACCAAAGCAAATAAGGATTCATCTTCAATAGCAAAAAAGAAATTCATCATACACATTTAAAACTGGCATTTGGCTAGTATAGCTTGTTTTGTCAGTGTTTAACAGCTTTGCTGAATAGAGCTTTATGAAAATTTTATATGATTTATTTCAGCTCTGACTGAACATTACAGAAGACCCTAATGATTCAGTGTAGGGTATTGCTTAAAAGTACAAAGGACAATGATTATAGAAAACACTGGAGTGAAATGTGAGTTTGTATAAAACGGAAGTGATTCTACAAATTTTGGTCATTACAAAATGGATAAAGATAATCTCTGTTCATCTTACTTAAGCATGTATCCTGTCATTGGGCATACATATCACATGACATTGTATGTCTAAGAAACGATGTAGAAAAGTGGGAAAGATCTTCCTTTTCTCTTCATGATTCTATAACATATCATTGAAATGTCAGTAACAATAACTTCTTTAACACATAAAATAGCTTGTGATCCTGTGGGTATCACAGATTTCTAAACTGTAAGACACAGACTGGACATATAATCTTACCAGATATTACAATCTGTAGGCAAAAAATTGAATGCTTTCAGAGTCTTAATCTGGGGCACTGGCGCAATGTGATCCAGGCTGATAAAGCAGAACATAGATCAGTAATTAATTATAGTCTTACAACAGTGGTGATGGCGTAGAGCTGGATCACAGGGCTCAGCAGGCATCTGAACATCTCAAGCCCTTAGTAAAGTGGTCCTGGTAAATACTTAGCTGAAGCTTCTGGCTAGGATGAGTTTAATTCCCACCTCTAAAAGAACTTCTCCTGTACACTTGAAGGATTGTGAAATCTGAATTGACCATATCAAGACCTTAGTACTTTAAATGGCAACAAGGAATTATGTTCTAAAATGGTTGGTGTTTCTCACTGCAGTAATGTCAGAACCTGCTAAGGGACAGCATTGGTGAGGAAAACCATCAATATAATGAAATAGATGATCCATATGATGATAGTGGAGAATGTTTTTAGACCTGACTAATAGGTACCAACAGTTCAGGTAAGCAACAGCTGTACCAGTCAGTTTGTAAAGACAATGAGCAATGACTATTGACTGGCCTCAAATTTTGGAAAATAAGGTCATTATGGCAATTAAATAATTCTTGAAAGAAATAATGGTGAAGTAGATGAGAACCCATTGAAAATGTTGAAGGAGAAGTCACTGTTAAAGCCTTTTCAGTGTTGTGTGGAAGACAGGGACAGCAACTTTGGTTTGATAAACTTGTTGTGTGGAAGACAGGGATACCATCTGTGGTTTGGTATACTGGGGTGGTAATCTCCTATTTCAAAAATGAGAGCAGGATTGTGTATTCTAACTACAGAGGGGTTATGCTGCTTAGTTTCCTATAGGATCCTTAAGTATGTATGCTGGAAAGGAGACTGCATGAGATAGATAAGGCACTGATCCAGACCCAGAAGGGGTGATACAGATAAAATAGTGAATCTACACATTGGCTTCCATGGATAATGTACCGATTATGGGAATTCAGAAAAATAGCTTTTGTGTATTTTCTGTCCTGAATAAGGCATATAACCTTGTACACTGGAAGGTCTTGTGTTAGGTGCAACAGTAGTACTGGCATCACAAGACTGGTACCACATGACCTTCAGTTTGAAGAGTTGTGGCCTCATTCTCCATTAATTTCATTATGTTCAAATCAGGTCTAGGACTTTGCCACATTTGGGGATATGAAGGTTGAATTCTTTGTTGCTGCTGTCCTCTTGACCTTAAGTGACTGTGATTTCCAGCATGCACTGGAATTGTTCTCTGATGAATCTTTAGCAGATGGGATGAGAAACAAAATCTCAAAAATTAGAAAACATGTTTGTCTCCCAGAAAAAAAAGTAAATTGATCTCTTCAACTGAGAAAGAAGCAGGTACTGCAAATGTTGGAGTTTTAAGTATCTTGTAGTTCTGTTCATGAAAAAGGGTAAAGAAGATCAGAAGGCTGACTGAGTTAACTATCAGTGATAGTTTGAGGTGCTAGATAATGTGGAAGAATCTCAGAGTAGAGTTACTCCTCCTCCATGTTAAGAGAGGTCATAGGTCAAGTTTGGGTAACATGAGAATTCCACCTAAGCACCTCATACAGAAGGTTAACCAGGCATATCTACTCTGCGTAGGTCCTTAGGCAGATTTAGGATTATATCCAACAAGTCAACTAGAAATGCTAGGGGAGCCTTCAAAGTGAGATGAGAGCTGTTGTAAGAAACACAGTTCTGGCATATCTTGTTCAGTTTGTCACTATGGTAGGCAGTTTACAAAATGTATGCATAGATAGACAATAAGCATGATTCCATAAGGTGTGCTTATCTGTGTTATTTTCTCATGAAACTACCTACAACTAATAATGATATAAAGGCTAAGCATCTAGTATACAGCTATTTTGACCAGGGCACTACAGAAATGCCCCCTTCTCTTCACTAGGGTACAATAGTGCAACCATTATGTCAGAGGAGCAGAAGGACAGACTGCTACAGGGGACTGTCAGTATGAACTTACTACATCTGAAACCAGTTACCAATATCCAACCTGTGTCTAATGGAAAACTGTTGAGTGAAACTAATAACCACATTGTCCAGGACATAATGGAGAATGCCAGTGATGTTTTAACACATGTCTAATGATTGCTTCTCATGTACTACCTTAGGAAAGCCATGGAGAGATTATTGTGTAACACGTTTCTGGCTAGAATGTCCTCACACTGTGTGAGAGAGCAAATACCAGGACATAATAGCCACAGAGCTCATACATAGATAGTGGTTATACCAGTTTATTTCATGGAAGTGTCAGAAGCATGACGACTTTTGCCGCATTTTCATTTATCACAAAGTGTGACAACTCATCCCGTGAACAGGTACAAATTATTTAGTATTGTTTTCAGTCATTAATGGTTGCAATTCATCAAGTCAGATAATTAGCGTATTTTCCATCAAAGAGTATAATGGCATTTGCTTATACATGTAGGGAACTTTGGTTCTGTCTGTGAAGCATGGGAAAGGAAAATGGAAAATAGCAGAGCCATGTACTTAATTTTATATCTAAACCAGAAGCAAAAAGCACACAGTGTGCATAAAAATGTAGTTTTGGACCCACATGATATTGTTAATGAACTAAGCAAATTGTCCTCATTTAATTTATTTACACCTAATACATGGGGTATATCACACCTGCAGCTGCCTACATACATTCCTAGATTACTGACCTTTTCTTTTTTTTTAAAGCCAGAATAAAGGACATTAACTAAGCAAAAGTAAATATATTGTGAACAATAGATAAAATGTAATAAAGTGCAAATGATACACTTTAGCTGTTTCATAATGGCACAATATTTTGTGTGCCTGTTAATGGAAAATTAAGTGAAATATGAATAAATATGTCTATCTGAATAATCAATAGTGCACATTATGGGTCTGATTCCAAAGGACTTATTGTCAGTATAAGACTCTGTTCTTCAGTCAGTGCTTGCTTGAATTTTATTATTTGTTAGTAATTGCAGGTGTGGAGGTAGCCACATTCTTTCATTTCCTGTCCTTGCCTATTTAAGTGGTACAGTCTGAAATATTTTCTGCTTAAAAAACTCAGCTTTGGCTGCTAAGATCTAGCTTTATTCAACTGGACGTATAATAGATTTTAAGTACCTTTATCTGCATTTTTTTTCAAATAATACAGTATTTAAATTGATTTAACTGTGTTGTATGATTATTAACTGAACTGGAAGTTTTGACTCTGTTCTTCAGTTAGTGCTGCTTGAATTTTATTATTTGTTAGTAATTGCAGGTGTGGGGGTAGCCACATTCTTTCATTTCCTGACCTTGCCTATTTAAGCGGTACAGTCTGAAATATTTTCTGCTTAAAAACCTCAGCTTTGGCCAGCTAAGATCTAGCTGTATTCAACTGGACGTATAAGAGAATTTAAGTACCTTTGTCTGCACTTTTTTTCAAATAATACAGTATTTAAATTGAGTTAACTGTGTTGCATGATTATTAACTGAACTGGAAGTTTTGACTCTGTTCTTCAGTCAGTGCTTGCTTGAATTTTATTATTTGTTAGTAATTGCAGGTGTGGGGGTAGCCACATTCTTTCATTTCTTGTCCTTGCCTATTTAAGTGGTACAGTTTGAAATATTTTCTGCTTAAAAACCTCAGCTTTGGCTGGCTAAGGTCTAGCTGTATTCAACTGGATATATAAGAGAATTTAAGTACCTTTATCTGCACTTTTTTCAAATAATACAGTATTTATATTGAGTTAACTGTGTTGCATGATTATTAACTGAACTGGAAGTTTTGACTCTGTTCTTCAGTTAGTTTTCCCACCCTCCCTCTCTGTTTCTGTTTTGGTGTTAATCTTAGTGGCTTTGAAACTGCCCGCCCCTCTTGTAAATTTGTGTTTGGATACTACTTCTGGGCCCATCTCATTTGCTCACTCAACTGAGTGCAGTGAGATCATATTCTGATTTCAGGCACTCCTACTGTGTACAAAGAGAGCATCTGGGAAAGAGAACAAAAACAAATGTAAGCTGGTTTCCTGCCTTTCCTGTTAAGTGGTCTAGACTGGGAGCCCCCAAGCCCTTTGTGTTGGAGGGAAGCCTTCTAGCTTAGTTTTGTTTCTTATAACTAGCCATTTTTCTAGTTTCAGCACTCAAATCAGTTTCTTTGAACTCAGCACTTGTTCAGAACTCATTGTAAGCACTACATAAGCTTCAAATTACTACAGCACTCAGCTTTCCTCACTTGTCTAGTGGAAAGCAGTTTTTAGTACTTAATAAATAAGCACTTATCCAGGCATGTCTAAGGGTCAGCTCCCAGTGATTTCTCCTGTCTACCTGATGAATCTGGGCATCTTGGGGCAATGCAGCAATTGCCTCATGTACACAGACAACCCTCTCCTCCTATCACCCAACACCACAACCTGTGAGAGATGCACTTATACAGCCAAACTGGAAGCAAAGCTCTCTTCACCCAAGACTGGACTAGACAGTCAAGAGGAGAAGGTAAACACTTGCACCACACCACACTCATCACATAGTCCCTCAAAACCTACACCACCAAAACACACACATAGAAACACAAAACACACACCTACATTCGCGGAGGCTCTCAATAAAAACCTGCCCAAGCATCAGGGACATCCAAAGCATAAACGCAAGCAAACTCCACCCCCCAACACAACCCAAATGACACATAGCCCACAAACTCAGTGTGCCACTCAACCACAGCCCATAAGGCATAACAACGTACCCAACACTCTAGTCATAGGTGACTCTATAGTCAGGCACACTGATGTTCCACTCACTAGACTAAACAAGGAGAAAGTTACTGTCAGCTGCCTGTCAGGTGCCAGGATCCGCCACATAAAGCATGCACTCAGGTCACTCCACAATAAGTACAAATATGACACTGTCATTGTCCATGTTGGTGTGAATGACCTGAGATGTACCTCCCTGGACTACATGGAAAGAGACATGGAGGAGCTCTCCGATCTTGCATCCCAGGCAGGTATGACCCTAACCCTGAGTAGCATCCTGCCATCACCCAGAATGATACCACAGTACAAGGACAAAATGATTTACTGCAACAATTGGCTAAGCTTCTGGTGTCATTCTAAGGGGATCCAGTATTTGTCTGCCTAGGACGACATGATCGACAGTCCACGATGCTTTGCCAGAGATGGCCTGCACCTGTCACCCTTAGGATTCCGGATACTGGCTAAGGCTCTTGCCACCCCTATAGTGCCTTTTTTAGGCAAGTTTCAAATGACAAATTCACCACCGTAACAGGTATAAGCAAGCAAAATCTGAGGGTAATGCTACTCAATGCTAGAAGTCTAAACCTCAAAATGCACTCACTCGAGGCACTCCTTAAAATGGAGAACATTGACATCTGTGCAGTGACAGAGACCTGGTTCAAAGCTCCAGAGAGCACTCCTGAATTACCAGGCTTCAATTCATATCACACCTTTTGGCCACCTAACCCAGAAAGAAGCACTAAAGGCGGACGCGTGTCCATATTCATTAAAGATATCCACACCTCCAGGCTAGTTGCACAGCATAATGCATCCGAGATTATCCAAGTGCAACTAACTCTGGGCAAGACCGCAATCCAAATTGTAGCTTGCTACAGACCCCCCACCATGCCCCAGGATTCACACTCCTCATTTCTTGATACACTGGAAAGTATTAGGGTACAACCCAACACCCTAATAATGGGCAATTTCAACTACCCTACCATTAACTGGGAAAACTACTCATGTACCAACTCTTTTGCTCAACGTTTTCTAGAATTCATAAATTCCAACGCCTTGGATCAACTTATTCACACCCCCACCAAGGGCAGCAATATCCTAGACGTGGTCAATACTAACATGGGAAACCGGTGTTCCACACCAGAGGTAAATTCCTCGTTGGTCAGATCCGACCACAAGCTAATCAGCCTAGACATCCACATCCCATCCCCAGCACCAATTAGGGAAACCATCGTAAAAAACTTCTCCAAAGCCAACTTCACACTTCTTAAGACAGAAGTGGCAAACTTCATGACACCCATGCAGACAGACAATAGAGGTATGACTGCCGAATCCTACAGAAATGCACTTTATAAGCACTTACACGAGTGCATGGATCATGCTATCCCTAATAGAACCAAGATGTTATCCTCCACAAAAAGGAAGCCAATCTAGTGGTCCTCTGCCATAAACAAAATCTACAACAGAAGAAAGAAACTGTTGCAAAAAGTAGTAAAATCCCATGACTGGAGGAACTCCCTGGTCAACCTCAGTAAGAAGATGAGATCCCTTATAAAATCCTCCAAAGCTAGTTATGAAAACAAAATTGCCACTGACTCTAAAGACAACCACAAAGCATTCTATAGCTATATCAATAATCTAAATGGGAACACTCAGATCTGCTCTGAGTTACAGCACAATGGCACTAAATATACAGAACTAACTGATATTGCCAACATCCTAGCAGATAGGTTCAATGCTAACTTTACCCCCCTCTCACCCCCTAGAGAGCCCAAATCTATACCGGAAGAATGCAAAGTTCCTATAATCATGGCTGCACAGGTAAAAAACACACTCTCCAAAGCCAAGAACACAGCATCCATGGGACCTGACAATATCCCAGGCTACGTTCTACATGAACTACAGAATTAACTGGCACCCTACCTAAGTACCATGTTCAATCATAGCCTCACCTCAGGCTTTGTACCCACTGAATGGTGCACCGTGATGGTTATCCCACTCCACAAAGGGGGAGCCACTACGGACCCTGGGAACCACCGCCCCATTAGCCTGACGAGCTGGAACGTATCATCGTGGAACTCATAAACAAAAACATTGGTAATCTCCAAACTCTGGACCCTACCCAGTTTGGATTTGTAAAAGGCAGATCATGTCTCCTAAACCTGATTGACTTCTTTGAAGCAGTCACCAAAGCCATAGATGAGGGTAAAATGGTTCACACAGCTTATCTAGATCTCGCCAAGGGTTTCGACACCATCCTCCACTCCACTCTGGAATTATAGATAAGCTCACAAAACTAGGTATAAATCCCTATGTCACAAGATGGGTTGCCAACTGGCTCACGGACAGAACCCACACTGTGAAAGTAGCGGATTCCAAATCCGGCATCAGACCAGTGACGAGTGGAGTACCACAGGGTTCAGTTCTGGGTCCTCTCCTGTTTGGTATCTACTTCTCTGAAGTGCAGGCCAACACAGAAGGTCTTTGGCTAACAAAGTTTGCAGATGACTGCAAACTAGGAGCCATAATCAAAACTCCAAACGATGTGGACAAACTACAAAAGGGCCTCACTAAGACAGATACCTGGTGTCAAAGCCATGGCCTGAAGCTCAGTGCCAAAAAGTGTATTGTCATCCCCTTTGGTAAAAACTCTGTACCCATGAACTACCACATAGCTGGTAGTCTACTTAATGCCAAAAATTTGATGAGACCTTGGGACACAGGTGGACAGTAGTCTCTCCTTTGATAATCACATCGCCACAGTGGTCAGGAAATCCTTCTATGTGGCTCATCTCATCACAAAAGGATTCTCATCCAGAAAAAAAGAGGTCATTGTTCCCCTCTACTCATCACTCATTAGACCCATTATAGAGTACAATGCCCCTTTTGGTATGTACCTCACAAGACATCTACAACAACTGGAAAGACCACAGAAATACCTCACAAAAAGGATTACTGGCCTCAAACAGATGCCCTATGCAGACCGTCTCAAAAAACTACAGCTTTACTCCATCGCATATCGCCTACTCAGGGGCGATCTCTGCCTAACATACAAAGCTATGTCAAACCCAGAGCTGTTGGACATGCTCCACTTAAAGAAATCCCAATCCCTCCGAGCTACACGCTCTAGGGAGCTAAACCTTGTCACCACAATAAACAGAACATGCTGGAGGGTTAGATTCCTGTCCCAGAGACTTCCCATACTCTGGAACAGACTACCTATGTCAAACAGAACTCCTCATTAGCACTCTTCAAGAAAACTCTTGATGATTGGATGGGAAATGGGAAATTCACCCCGGGGATCACTTCTGTGGCTCTGCTCGACAGGGACACAGGGAAATAATTTTCTTGAGTGGCGAAAGCCAGGGTACATTTTTTGGCTAGGCTTGTATGGGCCCTAGGGCTGATAGCCTAGTACCTACCTATGAACCTATGAACATACTCCATCCGGTGCAGTGCACTAGCAAACACGGGATTATCAAGATGAATGTTAAGAAGTCAGAATGACAAAGAAGACACACTTTTATTGAAAAGAGAAGTTGTTTTTCCTCTGTTTTGCAAAGAACATTAAAAGAACAGAGCACTATACAGATGTTCACATTAAGGAAGAAAGTATTAAGGTACAAACAGTTAAAAAGAAATTACAGTCTGTACAAATTTTTTAAAGTAAATATTTAGAAGGTGGAGATTGGGGAATGGAATATGATGGTATGACATATGGAGTAACAAAGAAAGAAGAATAAGAACATTTAGAGCTATTTCTTCAGCAGAATTATACAATGTGTTTACAGTTTTACTAATAACCATGCCTTAGGGTAATATGGTATATTTTATAGTTATTATGCACTTTTAGATATATGTATATGGCTGCTTAAGATTATGATGGAAGTTTATAATGAATATAAGAAGACTTCACTGCATTGTTACCTACCTGACAGAATTATTATTATTATTTATTTCCCTTCTGCTTTAGTATTTCCATCTACCCTAGTGATCCTGTGTATCACTGGGTCGACCACCCTAGTGACCCTGTGTATCACTGGGTCTACCAATCTCTCCTACTGCCCTTGTTTTATCTCCATTGTAAGGCTGAGGCCAGCATAGAACTTAAGGGTATCGGGTCGGGGGGGGGGGGGCAGCATTCTGTTGGCTGCTTTCATCTGGCAATTATTTTCTTTTATGATCTAGTCCTTGGTATCCCATTGTCCTCTGCATTTGTGTGTTACATATGAACACTATTCTCCTCTATGGATCACACCTCCCTGCAATGAATCATTCCGTCCCTGCCAGTGCTTCAGATGCCTGAACTGCTAATCGAACCCAGGTCACCTGGGCCATATCTATGGTATTATCCTTCCACACCATGGTGCTAGCCTAGAATTATTACATTCTTATCAAATATAGTAAATCAAGAGAAAAGCCAGTGAACTGAAGAGCAATTTCTTTATTAAATAATGGCTACATATTACTGGTTAAAATACTGCATTTCAAAATGAAATGAAAATTAATATCAAATATAGGAAACAAAATGATCACTTTAACTTTTGGTACTAATACAAGGAAGACTTTGGAGATATTAAACATGTGTGTATGTAAAAGGACTAATAGGAATTGCATATGGTATCATATAAAGTCCTGATGGGACTAAAGTCAATATTCAGATAATATAAAGTAGTATGGCATAGAAATGAGTATGTGCTGAAGAAAAAAAATTGCAACAATAGACAAGGGATATTTACTGATAAATTTTAAGTCACAACACTGAAATGTTTAATCAACCAAAAAATGTAAAAGCAATTTAGACTGCTACTAGAAATTAATTTGAGGGTTTTACAAATCCACAACAGGGCCAACATAAAAATATATAACAGACAATATGAGATGATAGCAAGAAATTCGATACACCAGTTTGGTAAATCAAAGCTACATTCCCCTGTTTATCTGAATATTCAGCATTATGATACAACTTCAATACTGCACCAGAAATATGCCAACAGTACACGTGACAATAAAAATGCACAACAAACTTTTTTGTAAATACTTTACATAATAACTTAAATATAATCAAATAGTTATATATATGCAATTAAAACAGAAAAATGTAATTGTTATGGAATTATAAATGAAGATAGTGACATCCTGTGGCCAACAATGATATTGTTATGTTCAAACAAATAAAAAACCTCCACCTCCTAATTAGACTCTCCCTGGTGCCAAAAATGATGGTTGCTATATGTATACTGCTTGAAGACATTATGAAATTATTTATATTTTTACACTTTCACTATTATAAATATTCATTCACCCCTTGTCAAAATTCTCTTAAAGTTAAGATCTGTCTTCTTTCTTTTCTTGTTGGGACCCATCTGAATCACTTTATCAGTACCTGTAGACATAAATGAAGCTGCTGGATGCATATGCAGGAGCTTGTAAAGTACTTTATTAACATTTACAGCTAAAATCATTTAAACATTCAGCAGTTCTAAACTTTAGCATACAAGAAATTGTCCATACATGCAATACCATGCAGGAACCTGTTACCAAGTAGCTAACCCATTCATTCTGTTTAACAAGTGACGTGATGTGATGCAGAATAGAAAATACATTTTACACATTTACTGAAGTCTTTGTTTTTGAAAATGTTTAGAATAACAGCAGTCTCCATAATGTGGACATATAATAATACATAACAGCAAGAAAATGGAAGAAAACAGTCATGGTGACATATAAGATGGCTGTGCCATAACAGGATAATGTGGAATGAATGATCAATTACAGCAACAACTAGCTACGTGTCAGAAAAATTAAAAAAAAGGCTTGTAGGTGACTTTTTCAAGTAGAAAATATGTTTGGATATAGAAAAAGAAATTAAACAAATGTGAAATGCAGCACTAGATGAAATGCACACTATAACACAATGTTGGGAATCTATAAATGTATATATTTATATATGAAGTATATATTTGTGTAAGTCATTTTATTCGGTTTAGGGACTTGCATCTAATATACACGTTTTCTGTAAAAGTGGAGGTTGAATTAAATAGGGAACATTTCATTATTTTTTCTGGAATATTTGGGTGTGTGTACTAAATCTCTTAAAAATGGTGGGTCGAAGATGGAGCATTCTACATGTATGTTTTCATTTGTTTTGTGCATGCATTTTTACAATTTCATCCTACACTTGATACTAAATTTGATACATTATCAGATAATAATTATGCTAGGATGCAAATATACAGCAAATTAACACTAAAATATATGGTATAATAATGATATACATACAAAGTTTTATGGAAAAAAATCTGAAAATGGACTATTAACTTACCAAATAAAATTTTAAGAATTGAGCAATGGTATTTGAACGTTCTTCAGGAATATACTAGCCTAGTCTGGTTACAAAGTTGCTGTATCCAGGATTGTTAGTAAGCTTCTGAGCCCCCAAACCTTTCTGTGTTGGAGGGAAGCCTTCTAGCTTATCAGGGAGAGTTGTAAGCACTAGGTAGCCTATCCTCCATGGGAAGAGCGAGTTTTGGCCCAGAAATTGTAGTTTATTTGGCTGTTTGGGCAGTTTTCCATCTCTTTCAACTTGCTGGCTTAAAAGCCTACATTTGTACTTGTTCCCCACCTTTCCTGTCCAGGTACAGATTTGTTGCATCCAGGACTCTTTTTAAGCTTCTGAGCCCCCCAAGCCTTTCTGTGTTGGAGGAAAGCCTTCTAGCTTATCAGTGGGAGTCCCAAGAAAACGGTCCAGGCGGCAAGCAAGGATGGTAGTCCAATGAAACTTTATTAAAAGTTAAATATCACAAGCTTCAAATATCACAAGTTTCATTGGTTTACCATCCTTGCTTGCCGCCTGGACCATTTTCTTGGGATTTGCAGTTCAGTTTACGGTCTTTGCCTGTTTTTTCACTATTATCAGTGGGAGTGGTAAGCACTAGGTAGCCTGTCTACCATGAGTGGAGAGGTTCTTGGACCAGAAATTGTAGTTTATTGACCATTTGGACAGTCTGTCCATCTCTTTCAACTTTCTAGTTTAAAAAATCACATCTGTGCTTGTTTCCCATCTTTCCTGTAACTAACCTACTGGGTAGCACTAGAAATCCTTAAACTGATACAAGCCTTCTAGCTTAGGAGAGAGACTTTGGAGTGATTAAGTATCAGTTTTCTGTACTTTCCTGCTGTACTTAACTGTTTTCCACCTAAACACAGATTTTCCAGCATTTATTGTGATTTAAAAGCTTGTTTTTTTCACATATTGTACTTATTTGACTGCCTGCACTTTTAAAAAGTTGTTTTTTGTTTAAATAATTTGTTTAACTGTTGTAGGCTACACGCTAAAGTGCAATAGCCTTTTCTGATCGTTTGTAGTCATTTAAAGCTGTTTTAAGTGTATTTTTTACTGTTTTTGCCTTATCTTTTCAAAAAAAAAAAGAAAAACAAATTCCTTGTTTCCTGCCTTTCTAAGCTAGTATAGTCCAATTTTCAGGCTAGTACTGAATTCAGGGCTGTGATACTAGTTTCTGAGTTGCCCATACCTTAGTTGGATAGAAGGAAGTTTCTCTGTTCACTTGTGAGAGAGGGGAGCTTTGAGCAACCTATCTGACCCTGGAGGAGTGGTTCCAGCCCAGAAGTTAGAAGTTTAATGGCCATTTTGGGCTAATTTCTATCTCTTTCATTTCCCTACTATAAAAACCATGTTTGCATGGTTTTGCACACAAGGCAAGGCTCTTTATTCACCCCTCACTAACCAAGCGACTAAGCAGCTCACCCTACTATTCAGGCATGACCAAAGGGCAACTTCAGGTGCACTCTCCAGTCCAGCTGGTGAATCTGGGTATCCTGAGTCAATGTTACAACTGCCTCATGTACACATACAACCCTCTCCTCCTACCACAAAACACTAACATATGCGAGAGATGCAATTATACAGTCAAACTGGAAGCTAAGCTGACTCCACCCAAGACTGGAACAGACAGTCAAGAGGAGAAGGTTAACACTTGCACCACAACTCCAGCCACTCACAGACCTACTAAAACAGCACTGGCAAAAAATACACATAAATACACAAAATCATACTCTGAGGCTCTAAATAAAAACCTGCAAAAGCATCAGAGACCTCCAAAGCAGACACTCAAACAACCTGCACTTCCAGTCACAAACCAGACAACACATAAAAGACAAAATCAGTGTGCTGCACAATCACAGCCCTTAAGGCAAAATAACATACCTAACACACTAGTAATAGATGACTCTATAGTCAGGCACACTGACGTCCCACTCACTAGGCTGGACAAGCAGAAGGTTACTGTTAGCTGCCTGTCGGGATCTAGAATCTGACACATAACACAAGCACTCAGGACACTCCAGAACAAGTACAAATATGACTCTGTCATTGTTCATGTTGGTGTGAATGACCTGAGACATACCTCCCTGGACTACATGAAAAGAGACATGGACGAGCTCTCTGATCAGGTAGCCCAAGCTGGTATGACCCTGACCCCGAGTAGCATCTTGCCCTCACCAAGAATCATACCTCAGTATAAAGAAAAAATGATCAATTTCAACAATTGGCTAAGCTTCTGGTGTCATTCAAAGGGGATCCAGTGTCTGTCAGCCTGGGATGACATGCTCGACAAGCCGTGTTGCTTCACAAGAGATGGCTTGCACCTGTCACCCCTAGGCTTTCGAATACTGGCCAAGGCTCTTGATGCCCCCATAGTGCCTTTTTTAGGCAAGGCTCAAAAGTCAAACCCACCTCTGTAAACAGCACAATTAACAAAAAACTGAGGGTTATGCTACTCAACACCAGGAGTTTAAATCTCAAAATGCATGCGCTCGAAGCACTCCTCAGTATTGAGAACGTTGACATCTGTGCAGTAACTGAAACCTGGTTCAAGGCTCCAGAGAGCACCCCAGCACTACCGGGCTACAACTCATACCACACGTTTCAGCCACAGAACACGGACCGAAACACAAAAGGAAGGGGTGTATCCATATTCATCAAGGATACCTACACCTCCAGGTTAGTGGCGCAGCATGATACCTCTGAGATCATCCATGTGCAACTAATATCAGGCAAATCTGCAATGCAAATTGTGGCCTGCTACAGATCAGCCTCCATGACCCAGGACCATCACTCCACCTACCAAGCACCCTGATATTGGGTGATTTAAATTACCCTACCATTCACTGGGAAAACTACTCGAGTACAAATTCCCAGGCCGAGCGCTTCCTGGAATTCATCATCTCAAACACCCTGGATCAGCTGGTAAACTCCCCTACCAGAGGTGAAAACATATTGGACCTGGTCATCCCCAACATGGGCAACAGGTGTTCCACACCAGAGGTCAACCAGTCACTGGTTAGATCAGACCATAAACTAATCACTCTGGATGTCCACACCCCACCACCACCCCCATCTAAGGAAACCACAGTAAAAACTTTTCTATAGCAAACTTCACCTTACTTAAGACAGAGGTGGTAAGTTTCAATGCCCCCACGCTAAAAGATAATGCTGACCAAGATGCAGAAACCTTTGCAAATGCACTCTATGAGCACCTACAAGGATGCATGGACCATGCCATCCCTAGCAAAACCAAGACTCACTCCTCTAATAGAAGGAAACCAGTTTGGTGGACCCCTGCGATAAACAGGCTATACAATAGAAGGAGGAAACTAGTTCAGAAAAAAAGCAAATCCCAAGAAGGAAAGGCATCCCTGATCAGTATCAGTAAGAAACTTAGGTCCCTCATGAAATAATCCAAGGCTAACTTCGAAAGAAAAATAGCAGAGGATTCAAAAGATAACCACAAAGCCTTCTTTAGCTATGTTAAGAATCGAAGTGGCAACTCGCAGATATGCACTGAACTAGTGCAAAATAGCACAAAATATACTGAACCTACTGATATTGCCAACATCCTGGCAGATAGATTCAGTGCAAACTTCAACCCCCCTCTCACCTCCAAAAGGGCCCACAGCAATACTGGAAAAGTGTAGTGTCCCAAAAATCACAGAAGCACAGATGAAAACAGCCCTTTCAAAAGCCAAAAACACAGTGTCAATGGGACTTGCATGAACTACAGAACGAACTAAACCCCACCTAAACACGCTGTTCAACCTCAGCCTCTCCACAGGCTATGTGCCCATAGAATGGCACACAGCAACGGTTATTCCTCTCCACAAAGGAGGGGCCACAACTGACCCTGGTAACTATTGCCCCATATGCCTAACTAGCCTGGTCTGCAAGGCTATGGAGCGCATCATCATGGAACTCATTAACAAAGACATTGGGAACCTCCAAACACTTGACCCGACCCAGTTCGGCTTTGTTAAGGGCAGATCATGCCTACTAAACCTGGTTGACTTCTTCGAGACAGTCACCAAGGCCATAGATGAGGGAAAGGTGTTTCACACAGCCTACCTTGACCTCGCCAAGGCTTTTGACACAATTCCCCACGCTGGTACTACAGAAAAGCTAACCAGCCTGAACATAAACCCCTACATCATGAGATGGGTTGCCAACTGGCTTACAGACAGAACTCACACAGTAAGAATAGCGGGCTCCAGGTCCGACTCTAAACCAGTCAGAAGTGGTGTCCTGCAAGGCTCGGTCCTGGGAACCCTACTGATTGGCATATATTTCTCAGAAGTACAGGCAAACTCAGGAGGACTATGGCTAATCAAGTTTGCCGATGACTGCAAACTGGGAGCCATAATTGACTCTCCGGCTAACACAGACATCCTCCAAAAGGGCCTTACTGAGACAGACACCTTGGTGTCAAAGTCATGGCCTCAAGCCAAATGCCATAAAATGCATAGTCATCCCGTTTGGGAAAAACAAAACACCCACAAATTACCACATAGGTGGCAGCCCCCTTAATACAGAAGAGGTAATAAGAGATCTGGGGACCCAGGTAGATAGTAATCTCTCCTTTGACAATCATATTTCCAAAGTAGTTAGGAAATCCTTCTATGTGGCCCATCTAATTACTAAAGGGTTCACATCTAGAAATAAAGAGGTTATAGTGCCCCTCTACTCGTCACTCATTAGACCCATCATAGAGTAGAATGCCATTTGGGATGTACCTCACAAGACACTTCCAACAGCTGGAAAGACCACAAAAGTACCTCACCAAGAGGATTACTGGTCTCAAACAAATGGCCTATGCAGCCCGACTGAAAAAACTCTGGCTGTACTCAGTGGCATATTGCTTACTCAGAGGTGATCTCTGCCTGACCTACAAAGCCATGTCCAACTCAGAATTGATGGACATGCTCCACCTAAAGAAATCCAAGTCACCGCGAGCCATACACTCTAGTGAGCTAAACCTCGCCACAACAATAAATAGAACATGCTGGAGGGATAGATTCCTGTCACACAGACTCCCCATGCTTTGGAACAAAATTCCAAATTACATCAGGCAGAGCCCCTCACTAACACTCTTCAACAGAAACCTTGATGAGTGGATGGGTAACAGAGAATACACCCCTAGGATCACTTCTTTGGCTCTGCTTAACAGAGGATCAGTTAATTAATCAATGGGGCGGTGAAAGCGTAAACACACTTGCTAGGCTTATACATGCCCTCGGGCAGATAGCCCAGTACCTACCTATGAACCTTTGAACCTATGAACCTATGACTTTCTCCTCTAGTTATATTTACTTGCTGTTTACATGACAGCACTCACTAAGTACTACACTGATTTTCAAAGCTAGTAAAATACTTTGTGTTTTCTTTTCTAACTGGTAGTATATGGAATAGATAAAACTCCATGCACTACAAAGAGGTATGATCGGGTTTCACCAATCATAATAAATTATTATGTGTTCTTGACATGGTGCCAAGATTCACCTCTCAAGCTTCACTGTTTAGGTGAATTTCTTGCCATCAGTGTCTTGAACACATAATAATATGGTTAGAGAATTGATCATAATCCTCTATATTAACCTCTGTGGTTAAGTATGACACTCTTACCATTTGAAAATACACAATGTTATGAAATGTAATTCTTGGAGGCATACTATTGCTATGTGCATATACAATTTTTACTTCTTTCTTAAAATCTGTAATACTGAAGCTGCCACTGTTTGGCATATAACATCAATGTCTAAAACCTACTGCTATTTGAAATATTTTTCTTAAATGCAAAGAGGAAGTACTATTCACATTTCAGTAGAATTAACTAACTGTTCAGTGCCCTGTCTCAGAATAATTAAAAAATATATTTTGTCAATAAATCATTTATGATATAAATGGGGCTACACATATTGTAGCTCTTGTACACCTTTGCCAGATGTGGTTAAGTTTTTTTTTTCAGTCTATGCATGCTGTGCATCTTATGCATTATTTCTACCTTAGAGACAGGGGATGGGAACACAATTGTCACTCAGTGGTCATGGCCATCGCTGTTCTCATTTGTGATTGTTAGACATCATCGATAAGCAGTGTGCATGCAAGGTCACTGCACCAAGTGTGCTCTGTGCCACCCTTTCATTATTGTGCTTTGCTCTCTGACTGCTGTCTATCATGCATTTTACAGTTACATTATTGTGCTTTGCTCTCTGACTGCTGTCTATCATGCATTTTACAGTTACATTATTGTGCTTTGCTCTCTGACTGCTGTCTATCATGCATTTTACAGTTACATTATTGTGTTTTGCTCTCTGACTGCTGTCTATCATGCATTTTACAGTTACATTATTGTGCTTTGCTCTCTGACTGCTGTCTATCATGCATTTTACAGTTACATTATTGTGCTTTGCTCTCTGACTGCTATTATGCATTTTACAGTTACATTATTGTGCTTTGCTCTCTGACTGCTGTCTTTCATGCATTTTACAGTTACATTATAGTGCTTTGCTCTCTGACTGCTATTATGCATTTTACAGTTACATTATTGTGCTTTGCTCTCTGACTGCTGTCTATCATGCATTTTACAGTTACATTATTGTGCTTTGCTCTCTGACTGCTATTATGCATTTTACAGTTACATTATTGTGCTTTGCTCTCTGACTGCTATCATGCATTTTACAGTTACATTATAGTGCTTTGCTCTCTGACTGCTCTCTATCATGCATTTTACAGTTACATTATTGTGCTTTGCTCTCTGACTGCTGTCTATCATGCATTTTACAGTTACATTATTGTGCTTTGCTCTCTGACTGCTATTATGCATTTTACAGTTACATTATTGTGTTTTGCTCTCTGACTGCTCTCTATCATGCATTTTACAGTTACATTATTGTGCTTTGCTCTCTGACTGCTGTCTATCATGCATTTTACAGTTACATTATTGTGCTTTGCTCTCTGACTGCTGTCTATCATGCATTTTACAGTTACATTATTGTGCTTTGCTCTCTGACTGCTATTATGCATTTTACAGTTACATTACTGTGTTTTGCTCTCTGACTGCTGTCTATCATGCATTTTACAGTTACATTATTGTGCTTTGCTCTCTGACTGCTGTCTATTATGCATTTTACAGTTACATTATTGTGCTTTGCTCTCTGACTGCTATTATGCATTTTACAGTTACATTATAGTGCTTTGCTCTCTGACTGCTCTCTATCATGCATTTTACAGTTACATTATTGTGCTTTGCTCTCTGACTGCTATCATGCATTTTACAGTTACATTATTGTGCTTTGCTCTCTGACTGCTGTCTATCATGCATTTTACAGTTACATTATTGTGCTTTGCTCTCTGACTGCTATTATGCATTTTACAGTTACATTATAGTGCTTTGCTCTCTGACTGCTGTCTATCATGCATTTTACAGTTACATTATTGTGCTTTGCTCTCTGACTGCTGTCTATCATGCATTTTACAGTTACATTATTGTGCTTTGCTCTCTGACTGCTGTCTATCATGCATTTTACAGTTACATTATTGTGCTTTGCTCTCTGACTGCTGTCTATCATGCATTTTACAGTTACATTATTGTGCTTTGCTCTCTGACTGCTGTCTATCATGCATTTTACAGTTACATTATTGTGCTTTGCTCTCTGACTGCTATCATGCATTTTACAGTTACATTATTGTGCTTTGCTCTCTGACTGCTGTCTATCATGCATTTTACAGTTACATTATTGTGCTTTGCTCTCTGACTGCTGTCTATCATGCATTTTACAGTTACATTATTGTGCTTTGCTCTCTGACTGCTATTATGCATTTTACAGTTACATTATTGTGCTTTGCTCTCTGACTGCTGTCTTTCATGCATTTTACAGTTACATTATAGTGTTTTGCTCTCTGACTGCTCTCTATCATGCATTTTACAGTTACATTATAGTGCTTTGCTCTCTGACTGCTCTCTATCATGCATTTTACAGTTACATTATTGTGCTTTGCTCTCTGACTGCTATCATGCATTTTACAGTTACATTATTGTGCTTTGCTCTCTGACTGCTATTATGCATTTTACAGTTACATTATTGTGCTTTGCTCTCTGACTGCTGTCTATCATGCATTTTACAGTTACATTATTGTGCTTTGCTCTCTGACTGCTGTCTATCATGCATTTTACAGTTACATTATTGTGCTTTGCTCTCTGACTGCTATTATGCATTTTACAGTTACATTATTGTGCTTTGCTCTCTGACTGCTATCATGCATTTTACAGTTACATTATTGTGCTTTGCTCTCTGACTGCTGTCTATCATGCATTTTACAGTTACATTATTGTGCTTTGCTCTCTGACTGCTGTCTATCATGCATTTTACAGTTACATTATTGTGCTTTGCTCTCTGACTGCTATTATGCATTTTACAGTTACATTATTGTGTTTTGCTCTCTGACTGCTCTCTATCATGCATTTTACAGTTACATTATTGTGCTTTGCTCTCTGACTGCTGTCTACCATGCATTTTACAGTTACATTATTGTGCTTTGCTCTCTGACTGCTGTCTATCATGCATTTTACAGTTACATTATTGTGCTTTGCTCTCTGACTGCTATCATGCATTTTACAGTTACATTATTGTGCTTTGCTCTCTGACTGTTATTATGCATTTTACAGTTACATTATTGTGCTTTGCTCTCTGACTGCTGTCTATCATGCATTTTACAGTTACATTATTGTGCTTTGCTCTCTGACTGCTATTATGCATTTTACAGTTACATTATTGTGCTTTGCTCTCTGACTGCTGTCTATCATGCATTTTACAGTTACATTATTGTGCTTTGCTCTCTGACTGCTATTATGCATTTTACAGTTACATTATTGTGCTTTGCTCTCTGACTGCTGTCTATCATGCATTTTACAGTTACATTATTGTGCTTTGCTCTCTGACTGCTGTCTATCATGCATTTTGCAGTTACATTATTGTGCTTTGCTCTCTGACTGCTATTATGCATTTTACAGTTACATTATTGTGCTTTGCTCTCTGACTGCTGTCTATCATGCGTTTTACAGTTACCTTCCATTTGTGTCAGGGTAACCCTTGGCATTTGGGTTTGTACTGTCGAATCGCACTGCTATTCCTTAGTTAGCCAGTGACCCATTCTCCTTGTTTCTTTGCCAAGGAATTTCCTTCTAACATTCCTTTTGTATGTTTGTCTACTTGCTAAGCACCTCATTTCCATTTTATTTCATCCCTGCTTCTTGTGGTGATCAAGCATTATATTACATTATGTGTTTCCATCCTATGTTTGGATATAAAGCATGCTATTTATAATGTCAATAGAAGTGGTCTATTGTTATCTGACCTTTGGGATGCAATTTTGTTATCAGAATACCTATGCTGGATTGTAAGTTTTTTTTAGGAATGTAGCAAATATTCATGCTCTGAGGTTCTATGTCATCAGTGTAGCTTAGTTCTTTGCTTAGTGGTGGTGGCACTGGCCTTGACTGCTATGCTCCACCAATGTAGGTTCTGTTACTTTTGACATATTTTGTTGCAAGGGCATTTCTGTCTGAAGCTGATGTCATTACTCTTACTCTGTTTGGTAGACTTGGGTAGAATCCAGCTTCATAAGCTACTGATCCTTTTATGTATCTTGAGTTATTTACTTCCTGATGTGTTGACTGCACTGTGGAAGCCCCTTAAAATGCTTTGCATTCCTTTTTGGAATCCAGTCTGTATATGACTGGAATCATTCAGGTAACATGCCCTGCAATGTATCTTTTTGTGTGTGTTTGCATGTGTGCTTGGGCTAGTTTTGGTGTGTGTGTTTGTTTGTGTACACATCTATATTTATCAGCATATTATTCTCCTGTGCTCCAGTCAATTTAGTCAAGTTCTTTTGCAGACATGTCCTATCTGTAATACATGTAATCAGCTTACCCAATTTCAAGTCATCTGCTCACAGACTGTAGAATGCATCAGATGAAAAAGTTTGGGCCTAGGACAGAGCCCTGTGGGACTCCTTGACTGTAACCTCAAATTTCACCTGTCCAATTGCTGCATGATACTTGCCATGTACCATGCAGCTATCAATCTTATCCAGATTACATCAATACTTAGCTGTTCTAATTTATTGATCAGTGTTTTGCGTATGACCCTGTCAAATGCTAAAGTTAAATATATATAAATTACATTACAGCACAATTTTTCATTCATAGTTTTTTATATTGTTATATATGTGTGTGTGCGTGAGTGTACCTGCACATCTATACACGTGTGTGTGTGTGTTTGTGTATGTGTACTTGTGAGCAGGTGCACCCACACATGTATACATGTGTGTGTACTGTGCATATTTGTGTATGTGTGAGTATGCCTGCATGTCTGTGTCTGCATGTAGGTTGTAGGTGTATTTGCACATCTATACATTTGTGTGTGTTTGTGTGAATGTGGTTGTGGGCAGGTGCGCCTGCACATCTACACGTGTGTGTGTGTGTGTGTGTGTGTGTGTGTGTGTGTGTGTGTGTGTGTGTGTGTATGTTGTGCGTGCGTGTATGTGTGTGTGTATGTTGTGTGTGTGTGTGTGTGTGTGTGTGTGTGTGTGTGTGTGTGTGTGTGTGTGTGTGTGTGTGTGTGTGTGTTTGGGTGTGGCTGTGTAGTGTACTACTATATATAGAATGTGACTTACAAAGTAACTGGCACATGTGCAGTCAGATAACAGAAATCTCACTCTCACAGAAGTCAGTCAGATAAAACTGTACTGACTGCATATGATGTAGGAAATATTCTAACTTATTAATTCTAGGAATTCAGATTTAAAAGTATGGCCTGAGTCTGTATGATGAAGGCGTTCAAAGTTAATACAGAAAAATCAGTTATATTATAGGTGTAACAAACCCATTTTCAAACACACAGAAACATTAGCTATATTACTGAAGTGGCAAAACCATGTTCAAACATATAATAAATTATTAAAATGTTTGTATTTTTGCTCACCCTTTGCTTGCTCTCCAGCTGACCATCAGCTCCTCACAATGGTTGATCATGTGACTCTGTTGTACCTTAATGCCCTGGTTATCTTCCCGGGGGCTGAGACCAAACCCATTTTACAGCTGTATTTAAAACAAGTTGATACATGCAACTGAGAATCATTTGCAATCTGTCAATATTAATTACTAATTAGTGCCTTAAATTGCCACTAGAAAAAGGCTGCCAAATCCTAAAACATTATGCATGTTTATATTCACAGGTATGAGCATAGTACAGAGTATGAAAACCAAGAAATACTGAGTCTAGAAAGCAGAATAGGAATGCTGCAGCATACTGGCAAAGCAGAAAATAAACTGTCAGCAAGGACTATCTAAGGAACTGTGGCTAGTAAAACTCTTAAATGCCTGACTTAGTAAAAAGGCAGTACTTTCCATACTTTGATGATGGTCTGACATGGTTTGAAAAGCCATTAACTTAAAGAGAACTAGAAGTTAGTTTACGTTTTCCCATTCCATGCTGTAAGGCTATGTTTAATTTTTTTTTTCATTTCGTACTGAGGAGAGATTGATGATAACCATTCGGAGAAATCGTGGTAAGCATGTTTCTGCTGAGGTGCCCCAAGAAGAAATCGTTCTGCATTTAACGTTATCTGAAAAGTCAGTGACTGTGATCAATGCTTCACAGGCATCAACTTTGCTTTCTTTTTTTTATTGTATATTTTTTAATACTCTGAGTTTGCTTTCTTAAAAGAGCAACCAGCAAGGGGTTCTGAATTGTAACTGCTACGTCATTTTGGAGGGATTTCTCAAGGTGGCTCTTATTTTTGCCTTGAGTGATGAAGTCATCGGACTTACAGAGATTCCTCAAAGGGGAATTTTAGTTGGAACAGTTTATGAACTGCTTTCTCTTGTTTTGTGAACTGAAGTTTATACATTCACTGTGGATTTGAACATAAAGTGAAGGCAAACTGTACATAGAATCCTCAGTCTGAAAAGTTATTATGTAATATACTGGTATGCCTGACACTTCTTCAGAAGCTTATAAAAATAGTTCTAATGTAGCAGCAAGATTTAATTTGCTTCATATTTCAGGTAGATCATTTCCGTTAGCTATCCAAATATATTCTTTATATGACGATTTTCAAAAATGAGCATAGCATCAGTGTGAGAGTGTTAACTACCAGCGGCCTCTGAGGTGTGCGCCACTGAGCAAGTTAGACTACAAAACAAAGGTTTTCCTTTTAAGAACAGCCGGTGGCTCATATGAATTGTATGAAAATGATCATACTTACATGAACTTCCTCGCCTAGAAGCTTTCTCATAAATGAATCATTAGGCATGGCCTTCTTGGTCATACACATTTTATAACAAGAAAGTTGTACTGTATAGGTAGGCTTTTCATTCATTAAAGCATGTCTCACAGAGTTGCATGATCTCTTCATTGCTCATTATTATGAGTTGAAGTTGTATGTTTAGGCTTGCCTGAATAATTTTAGATCTTTCTTCAACTGTGCCCTTGGATACATGCATGTGGATTGCTGATTTTATGGCTAAATCTGCAACAGTGTCCAGATGGGGAGGCACTTGCTATAAAATGTTACCATGGTGACCTGGCAGCTAGTCACATGTCATGATTCAGACAGGCTCAGTGTAGTTTTGGCTTAATGGTCTTAAGGATTCCGACAGGCCCCGAAGGTATGCAGACTTCTGTGTTTTTTAGAAACATGCACAGGACTTTACTGTAATATGCACAGAAATATGAAAATTACAGAGGAGTGAGTTCTTTCTTCACTGCGTAGGGTTGAAGCAACTAAGCGGAAGCTAACAAAGGACATTGATTTCTGGATCCTAATTGGAGAATGTAGACTGTCACCCATAATAAAACTCTTTTCCAGAGTGAAGCATAATCTGGAAAGCTTAGCTGTAGAAATAGATCTATTTTTGTGACCTTTGTTGAAACAATCAATCTCCCAAACTTTCTTTTCACAGGTAAATTTGTTCTTTACAGTTTCACATAAGGCATACAGTTTTAAGTTATCACTGACTACATCAAATACTACAAATTAATGCCTCTTAACACTGTCGTGCTGTTTGCAGGAAACAGTAAGTGCAGTACTAGTTAGAATTTTTCATTAGCAGAAAGAAAATGTGTTCATTGTCTACAGAAGTTGTGCATCCAGCATTCATTGCAGAAATATATAAAATCCTATTAAACAAAATCAAGGCTATAGTCATCTAGAGCTAAAGACAACAGTTGCTTCCTTTCAACAGATGCAAGCTCATCACTGTAGGAGTGATGTCAGTGTGGCACATATCAATGTAAAATCTGAAGGTAGGAGGTTTTATTTCCTATTGAGGACTGAGAACACGGGTGAAACGGGTGAAATACCGAGTGCTATCTACATTGTATGGGGGTGATAGTTTTAAGATGAGATGTTAAACTGGGGTCTCTTCAGTTAGTCTTGATATCAATTCAGTCCAAGAGGACAAAAAAAAAATAACAAAATAGCTATGTTAGACACCTAGGAGGAAACTCCCAGATATGCTCAGAACTAGTTCAAAATGATGTGAAGATTACTGATCCTACAGACATTGCCAACATACTGGCTGACAGGTTCAGTGCAAACTTCTCCCCCCCCTCCCCCCCAAAAGGAGAGATATCTATACCAAACGATTGCAGCCCCCCAAACATCTCCAGCGCCCAAGTGAGAACTGCTCTCTCCAAAGCAAAAAACACAGCATCCATGGGACCTGATGGTGTCCCCGGCTGTGTGCTCCACGAACTCAATGAGGAATTAAACCCACAGCTAGGACAGCTGTTTAATCAAAGTCTTACCTCTGGATACGTCCAGGAGTGGCGCACTGCAACTGTGGTCCCACTTCACAAAGGCGGTGCCTCCACCGACCCTGGAAATTACCGCCCATTAGCCTGACAAGCCTTATCTGCAAAGCCATGGAGAGGATCATAATGGACCTCATAAATAAAGACATAGGGAATTTGCAGACTTTGGATCCAACCCAGTTTGGCTTTGTCAAAGGCAGATCATGCCTTTTAAACTTGGTTGACTTCTTCGAAACAGTCACCAAAGCCATTGACGAGGAAAAGGCAGTCCATACAGCCTACCTCGATCTGGCTAAGGCCTTCGATACAATACCCCACTCGGGTATCATTGAAAAACTCATCAGCTTAAATGTTAACCCATACATCACAAGATGGGTTGCAAACTGGCTGAGTGACAGAACCCACAGGGTCAGAGTTGCTGGCGCCATGTCAGACTCAAAACCTGTCACAAGTGGTGTCCCACAGGGCTCAGTCCTGGGCCCACTCTTGTTTGGCATCTACTTTTCCAGTACAAGCAAACACAGGAGGGTTATGGCTGACAAAGTTTGCAGATGACTGCAAACTGGGCGCCATAGTAGAAAACACATCTGACACAGATATCCTTCAGAAGGGTCTCACAGAAACGGATAACTGGTGCCAGAGCCACGGCCTGAAGTTAAATGCCAAAAATGCATAGTCATACCCTTTGGGAAAAACAAGGTTACCCCTAGCTACCAAATAGGTGGCAATCCACTGAGCACAGAAGAAGTTATCAGGGACCTGGGGACCCAGGTTGATAGTAGTCTGTCATTCGACACCCATGTAGCTAAAGTAGTTAGGAAGACTTTCTACATTGCCCACCTTATCATGAAGGGATTCTCATCTAGATCAAGGGAGGTCATAGTCTCCCTTTATTCATCACTCATCAGACCAATGATTGAGTACAATGCCCCATTTGGGATGTATCTGACCCGACACCTGCAGCAGCTGGAGAGGCCACAAAGTTCCTCACCAAAAGGATAAAGGGTCTCAAAATCTGTCCTATGCTGCCCGACTGAAAGAACTCCAGCTCTATTCAGTCGCACGCTTGCTCAGAGGTGACCTTTGCCTAACATACAAGGCCATGTCAAACCCAGATTTGATGAATATGCTTCACCTCAAAAATCTAGATCCATCAGAGCCACAAGGCGGAGACTTAAACCTCGACACGGCTATTAATAGGACGTGCTGGAGGGATAGATTCATTACCCAAAGACTCCCTATGCTGTGGAACAAAATCCCGGTACATGTGAGGCAGAGCACCTCGCTGGCCTTGTTCAAGAGAAATCTTGACCAATGGATGGGAGATCGCAGATATACCCCAGGGATTACCTCAGTGTCACTGCTCGACAGAGGCACAGCAAAATAATGGGTATAGTTCCCCATACTAAAGGGGTGGCGTAAGCCACAAAACGATGGGCTAGGCTTGTAAATGCCCTCGGGCAGATAGCCTAGTATGAACCTATGAACCTATGAACCTATAAAATGAGCTATTTAAAACAGTGTTTGCCATTTTCACCATGTCTTGGGGAACAGCTCCTTATTATAAACCCACTGCATGAATTTGCCGGGCAGCGTGTGGGTGTCAGTTTGCATAAGGGTTGCTGCCATATATTCAGTCACTTCACTACCATTGTTAAATACAGTGTGTAGAAAGAACTTTGAGATGTAAAACAGCTATATAAATAGGATTGTTTGCTTTGTTTGCTTTTATTCTAATGCATTGAGTCAGTCACACTGTATTTTTGCATTTCCCAGAATCCCATGTATTATAGTCACAGATAAATAATTGAAAATAAAACTATAAAAGAGAGTCACATTCTGTCACTGGAAATGTTTGCATTTTGATTCAACAGATTATGCCATTATTTTAGGTATCTCTCTGCACCATGTTTCACACATATGCTTATGTGAATAGTTATAGTAGCAGGCCATCTTTTAGAAATGGAATTGTTGCGTTTGATATTCAAACAATGCTGCAGCTAGCTACGAGTAGACAAAATAACTATACAAATGCATTACTTAGCTGAGGTGAGAATCCCCATAATAGCTTGGCATGTGGGAAGCCTCTAATAAATGAAATGGAAAAGGCACTGGCTGTTGAATGTTATAGAAGTTGTTGTGTCTTTCGGCTTTTTCCCGGTTAGGGGTTGCCACAGCGGAAATATTATAGAAGATGAATATTAAAATAGAAGCAACAACATGGCACAATATATACACCGAAGGCATAGCAGTGATATTCCAGGCATACTTCCTTTCAAATGCTGTAAAAGCTATTGAACAGCCCAGCCATGAACTTAGAGCAATGCTATGGACAAGACAGGAGGCAAATGCCAGCTGTTACTGTACATCACTGTGAACTGCATCACCAGCAATTGCCCTATCCCACATTTCTGTCACATATTAAGCACAGTGGAAAGACCTCAATGTTGTAGTAACACATTGATGTGACCAGACTGCGGGGCTTTATTGCATAATGCTGACTTATCACAACATCACCACCACATCTAATAACGACTGGCTTCAGGGCTCTTCCTTTTATCTGTCAGATATAATATACTAGTAAACTACATAGTCCTGGAGTAGCAGAGACTGGTGTAAGCCAAATGCAGCATTGTGTTCCCAGATTTATGATCTTCATAAATCATGAGCTGCCATCCTGTACTCTCTACGAATGTCCTTGCAGTTGGTGGTAGCTATTCATAGGTCTCCCCCTCCAATATTAAAATTGCACTGTAAGCATTCAGATGTGCTGCAGTTTCCAAACTATGATGCTACCAAGAAAGGGTGGCTCATTGTTATAACCACTTTTCTATTTCATGCTCACAGCAAACAATGGAGAAAATGCATTATCCATTTCGAAAGCTTGCTATTATATAATTAAAAGTCAACAAAGTATTAGGATTATTCAGTAAAGTGATAGGAAGAATACCTCAGTTTTTTTTCACTTTTATGTTTAAATGAATAAATAATTAATAGCAGTATTTCATGTTCTATCCCCATTCATCAGTAATATAAACAGCAGAAACACATTGTCGTAGTGTAGCACATAACTCGACCTCTTAGCAGTAAAAATCATAGCAGTAACATTCAAAATGTATATAAGAGGTTCAGAAAGAGGGACATCTTGTTTTTTCAGTATAGATAATTTTAAAATACAGCATCCCATAGAATGAATGTTTCTATTGTCTTATATTTAGTTAATTAATAAAGTATGCACCAAATGACTGGTCTAACTTTATGATGAAAATATGTAAGCCTTGGAGGAGAAAAGCTAAATCTGAAGGCAAAAATCATAATAATTGACCTAAATCAGCAGGTGAGGGGTATGGCTCTGCATCCTTTCGCTGCCCTCAGATTAAGTTTATCAGCAATTTTTTTATGAATAATTAATATGTTGAAACCAAAACCAATGAAAAACAAAATGAATTTGCATTCCTACGATGCAATAGTGCTATTCTGTACGCAAACGAGTTAAACTGCTATGTGTTCATTTCAAACAAACAGACAAATAAATAAATACAAACAAGGACCGCTAATTTAAATTATTTTGTTAAATCTCATAATGTAGCTAGCTGTAACACATGACTAGTATTAAGTTTAGATTGCCTAACCGTTTCTTATGAGCCTTGGAACCATATCCCTGGTAAGCCAATAAGTAATGTTGAACTCCTCATTACACAGACACACACACACACACACACACACACACACACACACACACACACACACACACACACAAACGGCGCGCGTGCGCGCACACACACACACACACACACACACACACACACACACACACACACACACACAGTAAATTTTAGTTGATTTCTTGAAGTGCAGCTCAGTTTTGTTTTAGAGTCATTTGTTCCGTCTTCTCAGAAAGAGTCATATAAATTTAACTAACCTGCAGTAGGTACTATTTGTCCGGAAAAAGTACATGTCCTTCCCCTGATTCTTGACAATTTGTCACCTACTAGTACATTCTGATTTACTCCAAGGCTGACTGAAATCTATTAGAATGAAGAAATTCAAACTACTTTATTTTCCCTTTGCTGTATCTCCAGCACAAGACCTAGACTAGTATTCATATAGTAAATGACTGTGTTGTAATTTCTTGTCAGCAGATATAAGCATCAGTTATGTGAAAAAGGTTCTCTGTATCTTCTGCTCCTCAATGAGTGTTTCATGCAACCTTGTTATGTTACCTCAGCATAAATCCAGTTGGAGGACACAGTAGTAACTTACAGTGTCTCAACAGATTCTACTTTTATCCTCAGCTCACGACTTAAAGCAACAAAACTAGCTATGCCCCTCCCTTTTCATACATAGGAGAACATGGCATAATGGTAACCATTGACTATCTCAGGAGACTTGTGCGAAACTTTACTTCACCAAATACTGATTAGCAACTTTACTAAGATCTATTCTAAGACATCCTTAACAAAAAAACACATTTAACAACTCTGTCACCACTATGTATTTCCCAATTCTGACAGTTTAAATAGTTTATTTGTTTTACTATAGAGGCACATTTACAGGCTATGACCCTTTATCCCTGCATTCTGCTATCCGATACATGTCAATTATTTTCCTGCAAAAAATATTGTTTATTTATTTACCCTTTCCTTTCCCAGAGAACTGCTTTTGTCCTGGTCTCCTTCAAGAAACACATCACACCGAATGACATTTGACGACCTTTATTAATCTTCCATAAACATAAATGTTAACCAATATTCATTCATTTCAACCAAACATGATACAGGTGAAATAACATCCATGTAACATTATCTTAGGACAGGACAGCGTAAACCTGCTCACCCTGATCAGTAAGCAGCATCCACACCTCCACTCACTTACTTATGAAGCAGCGTAACCGCTCACTTTCATTGCCATTTATTGCATTATACCATCAACCAAATAAGCAGCTTCCTCCGCTTACTTATGTACTTATCAAGCAGCATAACCGCTCACTTTTCTTTCCAAACTTATTGAATTAACCATCCAACGCCAAAGAGGGAACAGAAGAGGGCAAGCCTGCCCCTCTTCTCCACCCTATCCAAACTACACATAACCACATCCCCACTAATAAAAAGGGGAAGGGAGGGTGGGTAGCAAGTTCACACCAAAATGTGACTCCTACTCAAGTTACACTTGCCTAACATCCTTTAAGCCCCTCCCTACCCCTACCTCACTTCCTCTCAAACCTTATCCGTTCCTATTTAACCCTATCCTCCTCCTATCCTCCCAATTCCTGCTACTCTTTATCTAACCTGCCTTGAAGATGTCCCTGGACAAATTGGTCTGTTCCCAAACTTCATTTGTCCCGGTTCCCTTCAAGAAACACATCACACCGAATAACATTTCACAACCTTTATTAAACTTCCATAAACATAAATGTTAACCAATATTCATTCATTTCAACCAAACATGATATAGGTGAAATAACATCCATGTAACATTATCATAGGACAGGACAGCGTAAACCTGCTCACCCTGATCAGTAAGCAGCATCCATACCTCCACTCACTTACTTATGAAGCAGCGTACCCGCTCACTTTCATTACCATTTATTGCATTATACCATCAACCAAATAAGCAGCCTCCTCCACTTACTTTTGTACTTAACAAGCAGCGTAACCGCTCACTTTCCTTTCCCAACTTATTGAATTAACCATCCAACACCAGAGGGGGAACAGAAGAGGGTAAGCCTGCCCCTATTCTCTGCCCACCAGCCTGACCAGGCTGTTTCCCCTCTCTCCACAAAACTTCCATCATCTAGCCACCATTATGGGATAAGGCCAAACATCATTCAGTGTACAATAATTACCAGGACATTACCAGCCCCTGGCAATTACCTAATGATTACCAGGGCATGACCTGCCACTGGAGCAGGAATACTCAATCCCCAACCACCCTTCCCATAGCAACCCCTTTTACTTGCCCAATAACATGTAGAAACAACCCGATAACTTTCAAATACCATTTAACAGCTACCTTGCCAACACCAACTATCCATTATAAACAGTAAGGCACCTAAACCCCATGATAGCTTTAGCAATCTGACTCCTCTTAGCTCTATCAGTACCCTTGAATGCCACCAGCAATATACCAAACTTGAAAATGCCCTATGCCACCTGGTTGAAACAAGATTAGTGACATGCAAACTCCGTCCAGAATGTAGAAAATAACCCATACCCTTTCTCTCCTTCAAGTACGGTAAATCAAAGCCACACTTCCCATGCAAGGACACCCCATCTAATTCAGCACATGAACCCACTTACTCGATGCAACCCACTAATCCCCTACCACTGAAGGCTGCAACCCTACCCGAGCCAAGCCAAGAAAAAAACCCAGCTACGAATAATACAGTATAAATTCACTCCTGATGCTCCCCACCCAAAACAAACAAAACAAACTATTACATTGTAACTATTGGGAAGAAAATATAACAAACAATTCCATATGTGGCTGCCTTGCTGGAAGACCATGACTCTTTTCACACCACTCTATCAACCGACATCATCCTCGACCACCTGTCTCGCCTGTAGAAGTCACCTTCCTTCACCCTATCAAGTAATGCCCAGACAATCCGTCTCCATATGCAACCTCCATGGGATCTGTAAAAGAAAAATCTGTAAATACTTCATTCACTCATAAAGATGTGTTAACAAAGCTACCTGTAAGATTTCCTCCACACCTCAGAGTCACGATACAACTGATACCTATGCGAAATAAAACAACTGATTGCATTAAAAAGGCCTATTCTGTAAATAAGTATATCACTCTTTTCACAACCAAGTAGTTCTCAAAAAAACCCATCCATAGTCGTGCTGTTATATAGCCTATTACCAAACCTGAGGTGTAAATTGCCCCCATGGCAGTACCTATATCCCTTTGGACATGGGAAACAATCACCCATGTCCTTCTTAAGAGCAACATGCAGTGCACTCTGAATTAAGGAATCTTACTTACCTGAAGCCAGCTAGTTCATCAAAACTTTAGAGCCATTAACCTAGTTAACGACCCCAGCTCCTGAAATTGGTACTGCTCCTCCCACCAGTAAGAACCCCAAACTGCCCCTAAGCAAATATCAAACTCTTCTATAACTTGCCCTCAACATATCTTATCCTCCTTTGGCCTTACACTACCCACGTTGAAATGTCTTAATGAATACAAAACAAACGTTTGTTAACATACCATCTACCAGACAACAACCCCAGCAGAATACCTTACCTCCAACTATAAGTGCATAATAACCATAAATAAAACAAATACAGATAAAGGGACTTTTAAGGGCCCTAGCACCAGTAACCTGTAACAAGTTCCTCATCCATCCCTACACACATGCATACCTTGTAAGCTCTGTCAAACCCTTCACTTAGTCCCACCACTGCTGCCCAACCTGTGGACAATACCAAACTCCCCATAAACAATTCACAAACTTGCTTCACCCTACCCCTGATATACCTCATGTCCCACGTCACTCTCAATCCACACTGTGATGTGTCTTAATAAATAAAGTGGGATTACCTACGACCTCACTGTGCACCACTCCAGTGGCAGGAGCATCTACCCCAGTGAAATCCATCACATTTTGAATGGACCTCCATCAGACCACTGACTAATGCCTACTCTGCACTTCTCCATTTGTGACTTCATTGTGATCTGTAACCGCAGTCTGTGCTCCTCCGATGGTCAAAACCCCTTTGTAGCAACAACCATCACCTGATGAGCCCACTTCCTTTGGACCACCAGTTGATATACATTCAGTGCTGACACCATCTGTGACTGCATTGTGTAGCACTCCAGCAGCTGAAATACCCGTCATAATACCACCATCTGCAAAGAAAAAATAAATAAGTAATCTGAAGAACATAAAACATGTTTGCAAACAATCTGCCCACCCTCTGTATCAGGTCACAAAGAGGTGAGCTATGCACCCATAGTCACTTAGCATCATGTACTCATTCAGGAATGACTAAATCACTCAATCACTCACCCTACCAAATCTGGCCCCTATGGAATGATTTGTCAGCCAGAGCACATGGCCTACAGTCACCTACGGTCATGCGCACGAAACCCATACTCTACATCTGGCCCAGACCCATGCCTACTTACACAAATGCTACTCCAACTGAAAGTGCAGGAAAAAGGCAAAATTCATAAACTTTAACTCTCAATCTGCTGTGTCAAAAATAATGAGACCACCCAACATCCAATACTTCTACAAAACTGAATCTTTAAAGGAAGCCATGCTTGAGGTGCAAATATTGTCTAGCCAAGGGAACATGGAGACTAAGCAGTTCAAATTCTGAAAATTATAGGGTGATGTACAGACGGCACAAAAGTGTTTGACACTGAGAATAGCTGTCTTTAGTATCTGTGTGTGTAATATGTAAATGTGATGGATTTATGGATAATTGGATGCTGAATAGCTAGAAGTAAGCTATATAAAAATGCCCCAGATGAATACAGTAGACTAGTAAACAGACTGAAATGAAAATATAAGAAACGAACCCCCCAAAATGAGAAACAAGCAGCATGGATAACACACTGCATTGCCCTCTTCTGCTTAGCTAGGCACATGGAGACAATTAGGACCTTTAAGGAAAAAGAAAATAATATTTTATATTGTGCCTGATAATTGAATGATGGCTCCTCTTAGTGAACTCTCACTCTGATGACGGCAAGCAAATGGGCCAATTAGCAAAGGGATAATGATAGCAGACAGTTGGGTCAAAAAATATAATATAAATAAATTGCTATATAAATTGAAAACAATTGTTTTCAAACTCATTGTTATACCTTTAAACATTTTTGCAGAAGGAGTCACCTCTGCTTCTTCATTCGGTTGGGTCTACAACCCCCATACCACTACCACTTTGCACCTACTAACTCTGAGACTACAGTAGTTCTGAGGAGAGGGAATACTCTGGATACTAAAACAGCATGACCTTTTGTAAGGCACCAAGTGTAGACATGATGGAGCATCTGGACTGCAATACCGATCCAAAATGAAGTCACGTTTCATTTAACTATTCCCATCAGCCATCTCCGCTTGGGTCTATTGCAGCAAGAGTTTAATTCAAGTACTTTTATTTCCTTAGTATGAAATACACATTAACCCAGTTTAAAAATAAAATTATGTTCTTACACTACTTTACACATAAAACGACTGATACTAGGAAAATATAGCAGAATCAATGAACTAGCCACTTCTCAGCTTTGGGAGTGGAACATACCAAACTGAACACTGTGATGCTGCTGTTGGTGTACGAATTCATACTAGAAGGACACAACACACAGCCATTTTTACTGCAGTTTCAAATCTATGAAGTGTGGACCATCCTCTGTTTGGATTTTGCAAGGGATACGCCATTCACTATTCAGAAATGACTAACGGGTTACTCCCCACCTATCCTCTGTCTAGCATAGCCTACCTGTTCTCTGAAATACCCAACAGTCATCTCGGATGAAACACAACAATTTGTTTGTTCCAAAAATGGGAGCATTACTCAAATTCACATAGTAACAGCTGAAACTTGTGAATTATAACCATCCGTGATCATTGTACGGCATCTGAAATGGCACCTCACATGTGTGGTGATACCTGGTGCTGTGCCTTGCTTGAAGCCCACGAAAAGGAACATAGCAACAGCTGCAGGACCCTGAGAAAACAACACTTCCAGAAATCAAGAGATTCACCAGGGTGCATGCCCTGACCACTAAACCAAATGAAACCAAGGTCCACAAATCAGAAAACCGAACCCTCCCCATGTCCCAAAACAAGACATAACACCAATCAAATCAAGCAGCAGACAATAACTAAATGAGACCAACCTCCTGTCTTGGTATTATCCAGAAGCTTGTCGCACCACATCAGTCAACAGCACCACCCTCCAAAGTCCTGAACTGCCACAAGGTATGCCCTAAAATTTAATTTCAGCAGGTCGAAAAATCTGTCTTTCCATTCGGTGAACTGTATACTCAAGAGCCAGAAACATCAACTAGCAACCTTGACGTCCAGCAGGTATGAGACACTCTTCCTCCAGCTGAGGAAGCCCTGGAAAAGCCAAAAGAAGAAGGCTGAGGAAGCCCTGGAAAAGCTGAAAGAAGAATCCGAGGAAGCTTTTTTTTCCTCCCTCTTTCCCCTTTTTCCTTTTGACAGCCAGCTCCACCCCACAGCAATCGTCACCTCAGCAAACTCAGCCCAAACTGCATTACAGGCCTCCATCTGAAACCCTCACTCCACATAAATGCCGTCCGCAGGCTGCATCACTGTCAAAAATACCTCCAAGACACAACAGAACAAAGACACAATGGCCACAATCCTCCGCCCATCACTGTCACCATGCATGCATGGCAACCACAGTCACACTGGCCCGCTTAAAGCCCACAAAAACCACTTGTGGTCTCACAGAGGAAAAATACCCCAAACTGATTCTGGCAGACCATCCCCCACATGAATCCCGAACCCGAGCGAACACCGCAAACCATCTTCACTGCAAGCCGAGAACCCCATAGAAAATCAAGCAAGACAATATTGGCCCCTTTTTTCTTTTTCTTTCTTTTTTTTTTTTTTTTTTTCCCCTCTACCACATATAGACATCAAGAGAAGCCTCAAGTAGACCGTGCATGCTCGCCATCCCCAACACCACCAGGGGACCCCCAAACCTGTGAAAGCATTCAAAGCACATCACAAAAGGAATGGCACAGATCAGAAACCAACAGGACAGCTGCTGGAAAACACACAACACCCACAGTCCCCCCACAGAGGTGGACACATGAACACAAGTGCAACGACAAAACTTTGCCCCTCCTAGACCCAAGAAACAAGACCAGTTCACAAACCTCTCTCATAATTAACTGAAATGCCAAAGTTTCTGTTATCAATGGTAGAAGCCATGAAAGCAACAGACCCACATTAGCCTCACCATCCATCAAGACAGGCCCGCAAGCTGCCTACCCAAACCAGCCAAACCCCCATGATCTAGAAAATGGCCAAACCTCGAGACAAAAGCACCCCTCTCTGACAACATGCACCATTGAGCAGGAGACCCCACTCACCCCCCCCCTCTGGGAAACAGTGCCATTATAAATTAATTAATGACGACAACCTTACACAATAACTGCAGGAGTTGTATCTATGAATCCCTGCCAACAACCAGCCGACCAACAGCAATCATCACCTCCACATTTATGAGACAAGCCAGAGCCTACACCTCCTAACTTAACCAGCAACCAATTTAACCTGCACAAAGCCTGGAACACCCAATGCGCCATACTCACTGATCCCTCCCCCACCATGTGCATACCCATGAGCAGTCAAATGCCATCACGGAAGTCAAAGAACTACAGACTTTAAACTCAACTTAAATACCCAATAACAGAAAATACCCAAAGCCAGTTACCAGGACCTGACTACCTTAGACAGACTTTGCATCAGCTAAGCATTAACTTGCTGGACACTGCAAAACAAATCTACAACAAACTGAGAGAGAAAATAAATAATTAAAATGACCACCCAGAAAACTAACTCAATAATTACATCCCTATAAAAAGACCACCTGCCACTGACCAGTGGCCCAAGGTATACCTTCTCTCATGACAGTAATACAGTAACAAAATCTATGAATACCACCCCCCCAAAAAAAAAAAACACATCACCTTTAACAGTCATACATATGACCATACCCTATCCCTAGGTACTCACCTCCTGCCCACCACCAAACCAAGGCCTACCTGACCAAAGAACACACTGGTCGTCAGGACATGAACCTGCAGTATAGCAAGTTCACGCCAAAATGTGACTCCTACTCCAGTTACACTTGCCTAACATCCTTTAAGCCGCTCCCAACTCCTACCACACTTCCTCCCAAACCTTATCCATTCCTATTTAACCCTATCCGCCCAATTTCTGCTACTCTTTATCTACCCCCCCCCCCTTGAAGATGTCCCTGGACAAACTGGTCTGTTCCCAAACCTCATTTCTTTATACTCTTCAGATGAGAAATGACTAGAATTTCTTCATTGTTTAAAACTGTCATCCCCTGGGGTTGCTAAGCTTTAAACACTGTCACTACAAATTTAATAATGACGTAGTTTCTTGTTGACGACAGTTTAATTTTTTTCCATTGACCAGTTGCTACACCAATATGTTGCCTGCTGGTGGCATGCTAAGTAAAATCAAAATGTTTTTTGATGTCTGGCTCTGTTCTTTAGCAAGATAAATGTGGCTGTATCCCAGGATAAAGTAGCAAGTCTGGGTATCATAGGGGTAAGTTGAAGAATAGGAGTGAGTAGCTAACAGCTGGCTATAGCCTATGATGGTGGCAGGGTGGCTGGTTATTAGCCTACAGATAGGATGCCAGGAGGAATGTATGTCCAAAGTGTTCTAGGGGAAGGCAGCCTGCCAAGCAGCATATAGCAGTTTAGTCAGTTTTGGTGCATGGCAGCATGGAAGCATGCTGACATGTGACTCCAGTGCAGCAGGATCTGAGTGTTTCCTGCCGACTGCAAAGTAGAGAAGGATGCAAGCCAAAAGACTTGAATCAGCCACAGACTGCAGCTTACCAACGTCTCATTCTTGATAGAGTACTGGAATATATGACATAGTTACCAGCATACATTCCAACATGGAAAGGGGAGACTTTCATCTGGTGATATGAGCTACTACAACTAAGCAGGATTTGAAATGAGTGGGTCATTGAAATATTAGGGGAGACTTGTTGATGAAACTTATAAACGTAAATATTTTTAGTGGTTAATTCCCTTACTTTAATATGGCTTGATTCAAAGAATTCCACTGTTGAACCGGAAGTAGTTATGTGTGCACTGATCTTGTCCATATTAGGCTGTTAATTTTCTGTAAATAGGGGTACCAGCAAACTTGTCTAAACATGGGCTAAACTCATGGCTAGGCTTATAAGGAACTCTGGACTAATATCCTAGTAACTTCTTATGATCATATGATCCTATAAGAGTTTAACTGGCTGCAATTAATGCAGAATTAAGGAACCAGACAACTGTAGGAGCTGACTATGGCTGTCTTTATCACTCTGAATGAAAAAAAAATTAAATTCCTGGTAATTTGATGGAGTTCAAGATACCATGCCATCTGTCAGAAAAACCACAGGAAATTCCTCAGTATCCTAGCTAAAAATACTCTGTGATGGTGGCAGGGTGGCTGGTTATTAGCCTACAGATAGGATGCCACAGTATAGACCCCTTAGCCAAAAATACACTAGTCATAATGTCCTAACGATGTGGACTTCCTACAAAATGGCATCACTGAGACAGATACCTGGTGTCAAAGCCATGGCCTCAATCTCAATGCCAAAAAGTGCATTGTCATCTCCTTTGGTAAAAACTCTGTACCCATGAACTACAACATAGGCGGTAGTATACTTAACACTGAAAGTGTGATAAGAGACCTTGGGACACAGGTGGACAGTAGGGTGGACAGTAGTCTCTCCTTTGATAATCAAATTGCCACAGTAGTCAGGAAATCCTTCTAAGTGGCACACTTCATCACAAAAGGTTTCTCATCCAGAAAAAAAGAGGTCATTGTTCCCCTCTATTCATCACTTATTAGAGCCATTATAGACTACAACTCCCCTTTTGGTATGTACCTCACAAGACATCTACAACAACTGGAAAGGCAGCAGAAATACCTCACAAAGAGGATTACTGGCCTCAAACATATGCCCTATGCAGACCGTCTTAAAAAACTACAGCTTTACTCCATCGCATATAGCTTACTCAGGGGCGATCTCTGCCTAACATACAAAGCTATGTCAAACCCAGAGCTGTTGGACATGCTCCACTTAAAGAAATCCCAATCCCTCCGAGCTACATGCTTTAGGGACCTTAACCTTGTCAACACAATAAACAGAACATGCTGGAGGGATAGATTCCTGTCCCAGAGACTTCCCATACTCTGGAACAGACTACCTATCTATGTCAAACAGAGCTCCTCATTAGCACTCTTCAAGAAAAATCTTGATGATTGGATGGGAAATGGGAAATTCACCCCGGGGATCACTTCTGTGGCTCTGCTTGACAGGGGCACAGGAAAATAATTTTCTTGGGTGGCTAAAGTCAGGGTACATTTTTTGGCTAGGCTTGTATGGGCCCTAGGGCCGATAGCCTAGCACCTACCTATGAACCTATAAAATACCTGCCTCCATCTATTAGTGTTAACCACTTTGATGCCATAAGCACTGTTGTTGTGGATTTGGAATGTTAAAGCTGTTCTGCACTTTGCTATGCTTGCTCATGTATTCATTGTACTGTTGCCTGTATACTGATGTGCATGTCTCCAATGCACTGAGCACTTGTGCATCATATATTATATGCCACCACTGTACACAAGACTGTACAATGGTTCACTGCTGTCCTTCAGTCTGTTTCATAGTGACACACTTATGATGTGCTCTCTCTGTCTAGCTGCCACCAGCTTCTTGTACATGCTGTTGTGATTAGGGAGGGGTTGATAATACTGTGTGTATCTGTGCAGATGTTTTGCCATCATTTCTCTATTTTTCTTTATTTTATTTATTTATGCAGGTAGGTGAACCAGACCACTGGGAACCCATTTAAGCAATGATACAGAATTTTACAAAAATAATATATTATAAATATAGTGGAATTATATATTGCTCAAGATATTATATGCCACAAGCACTGCTGATGTATAGGTTTGAAGAAACCATTTCAAAAGTATACTTTGCTGTGTAACATATGAAGTGCTGTTACATTTACCTAGCTGCTATATATGCAGCTTTAGTTGTTTGATGAAGGCATTAAGTCTCACTAGCTGGTAAAAGGTGTTAGACAGAGTTACAAATAGTACCAGCCATGTATATGAAGGTTATAAAAGTATATACCAAGTGAATTGGCAATATTATGTTTTGTTCTTTGAAAGTTTATTTAAGGTAATGTACAGGTTGTTGGCCCATTCTTTGTTTCTGTTGGAATAACTTCACTGACCTGTAATCTTTTGCCTGTTTGCCATTCATAATGTGTTTGAATTGTCACAAAGTTGTGCATGTTTGCATGACCCTTGGCTAGCACATTTTATGATTTGTGTCTTCATTAAGTTAGAGCTGTTTTTTCTGATGTTTATATTAGATAGGGATATGTTAACTTTTATTTCTTAAGCACCTTAAGCTCAATGACAACTACAAAAAGTAAAATATGAAGCAAAAAATATTAAATAAAAATAAGACAATATAAAGTGTACATACAAGAAAAGAGGAGCTTGAAACTCAGTAAAACAAGAATACTAAAACTTTATAAAACTTGCTTAACACTCAATGTTTAAAGGAGCTTTGAAAGGTGATAATATGGACCTTTTTTAATCCAGTACAGAACATCGCAAGGTGGACACCACATGAGGAAGTGCACTCGGTCTAACTTAACAGCTACTTCACAGTCTCTTCTACCTTTATAAAATTATCACTAACTAAAACAAGATTATCATCATGTCTTGCTTTTCACCTTCAGTGACCTCCCTAAAGCCCACCATTTCATATCACTCAAATCTGATGTTTTGTTGGAACTTAAAAGCTAATAAGCCCTGTCAGCCCTGAAAGTTGATCACAAAGCATTATACCACCCACATAAAAGCTTCCCTCATATAGAATGATATATAAACCAGCTTACTGTCTCAGGTCATCTGACAAATTCCAAACCAATCTTTTACCAGCAAGTAGATGACAAGAAAGAACCCTCACACGTCAATAATTTTAGTTTTGTTTTTGTGTGTGTTTTTTGTCCTCATACTTGCTAATCATTATGTCTCTGCCCAGTAAAACATACTCTATTCATTCCCATAACCAATATTTTCTCCTAGCCTCAAGGCAATAGTTTTCCAAAGAGGGCTGTCATCCAGGAAGCCATAAAAGTGCTTTCTGCCTGCACTCCCCACATCCATTTGCAGTACCAAATAATTCAGTGCCCCTTGTCATGGTGAGATGCAATTGGCTTACCCCTCCCAGTCAGAGGCTCATAGGTGACCTTATCAATTTCATCCGACTGTAACCAAGGGTGCTTGTCCCAAAAGCTTGGTAAGACTGACTTATTCCAAGAAAGAGACCCAAAGGCATCCTTATGTATCTTACCCCTAGCTGGCAGTAACATTCTTCAATCAGTGACACACATCATTCTAGTCTAAGGCTATGCAGACTCTGGCGGTGAGGTAGGCACACATCACTGTAGAGAGTCCAGTGACATCCTCCTGATAGGTGCATGCTCCCATGCATATGCCTCTAAGACAATATGTCACCATCTTTTAATTCAAGGCTCTATCTCTCAGCTATAGCTTTTATGTAAACCTTTACTTACAGCGAAGCATGTGTCAGACTGGCACCACCCCCCCCCTCCATGTATGGGTGATTCAACTGGCTCTCCCACTACCACCATCAGTATCAGGTTGTTTCAGCATCCAAGGTTCTATTTCAATACCCCTGCCCCTAAGAAGAACCAGTACCGGATCTTTCAGGAATGTCTTATGCAAGCATTTTAGTTTTGTGTGGATTTCCATAGATGCACCACAGTAAAAGTTGTCTATTTGTACATTAGTTTATCTTTCATTATTACATCTGTCCTGTTTGAACCAAAGTATCAATTTCTTGTATTTGACTTTAATACTTTGTGATATCTGTTTCTATCTGGATCTTTTCTCCCCGACCTCTGCTGAAAATGTGACCTGCCCATTTGGGCTATCCTAGTCAAAAAATGAAATAAATAAATAAATAAAATAGCTAAAAATAACTGATGTTATATCTACTTTTCAAATCAGTTCTTAGTTACCTAAAAGGAGTCATCAAAATGGCTGTCAAATGTTCTCCAAATCATTTGGGTTTATGGACCTCAAATTGTGTAGCAAGTTATGTATAGCAGAACATATTAAAACTAACTTGTAGGATATCTTTATTGAATTATAACTATTGCTGGTCTGTGTACATGGGAAGACGCGAGGCGTCTATAGGTTCATAGGTAGGTACTAGGCTATCGGCCCTGGGGCCTATACAAGCCCAGCCTAAAAGGTACCCTGGCCGAAGATGACTAGAGGTATATTGAATCTCTCTAAATTTCCATTGGATGAATCTTGTTTAACTTTGTTATGTAGAGGCTTAAATTTTATACCTATGGCGGACATTGATTTTGTTATGGCCCTAACAGACTTGAAACAGTTTATCAGGACTATTAATTTAAAAATTCTGTTTAAAACAGACTTGCTGACTGTTGATGTGTGTAAAAGACGTAGCACATTTATCCCTTTGAATGTTCCGGTTACAACTGCTTTTCATGATTTATGTGAAACTGAAATTAGGAGTTTGTTTCACAATTAATACTAGGAAGAGCTATAACTTAACATATAATGAATACAAGTCTTTGAGAATGTTGGAGTTAAATGAGGATATAATTGTGAAGCAAGCTGATAAAGGGGGTGCTGTGGTCATTATGGATCGTGTTAATTATAACCGTTCTGTTGCTTCACTCCTTAATGATGTTAAGGCTTTTAAGCATATTAATTTCATTGATGCTAAGAAACATATCAGTAATGTCAACATGTCTGTGTATGAATTACAACTTAATGGTGATATAGATCTAGACTTATTTAATTTCTTCACCGTATCATGCCCAGTAATCCCACAGCCCTATGGTATACCTAAAATTCATAAGAACTTATTAGACTCACCGATGAGACCCATTGTCTCTAGTAATGGGTGGGTCACGGAACCAATATCTGTGTATTTGCAGAAACAGCTGTATCCTTTTTGTCTAAATGTGGCAATATATTGAAGGACACAGGTGACTTCTTGAATAAGTTATCTAATTGGTATCATATTTTACATAATGGCATTATTAGTTCTGGTGAATATTTGTTCGTAACTTTAGATATTGTTTCCCTTTTTACTGTTATACCAAATAATTATGGAGTTGAATCTATTAGAGAATTCTTAACAAAACAGGCAGAATTATCAGCTAGTTTTGTTGAAAATATATGCTCGTTATTAGATTTGGTGTTGAGTAATAACATTTTTATTTTTGATCAACAGTTATATCTGCAACTCAATGGGGACACCTGTTGCCAATACGTATGCAAATTTGGTTTTACATCAATGGGAATTACAGCATATCCATAATGGTTGTGAATTTGTGAATAACAATATCTGCTTTTATCAAAGATTTGTAGATGACTGTTTTCTGATCTGGAAGGGTACTTTAGAAAGTTTAGAGCAGTTTGTGTTATATTTAAATACCTCTACTTCTTTTCTGGTTTTTAAAGCGACTGTATCTAGAGATGAAGCATTATTCCTTGATGTTAAGGTTAGCTTGAATGATGGTTTGTTACATACCACCATTTTTAAGAAGGATGTACACACTAATAGGTACATACATTTTGATAGTATGCATGCTCCTCATGTTTTTAAAGGTGTTGTTAAGGCACAGATTGCTAGAGTGAGTAGACTTAATACTAGTGATGTATGTTTTCATGCTCAGCTTAATGACATGTATAATGAATTTTTAACATGTGGTTATGACAGTAGTGTATTAACAGAGTTGATGGATCATGTTATAAATAATAAAACTACTTTATATTTGCCACACTTTAGGAATAATAGTGATTTTGAGCACAATATACTTGCAGATTTATCAGTCACACTACGAAGGATTAATATCCTTAGATATGTGACTACGTTTGGAAATAGAGTGTCTTCGATTAAACATATCATACATAAATATTGGCCGGTATTGATTGCATCTCCTGATATTCTAAGGTTATTGGGTAATAAACCCTTTTTTTCTTATAGAAACATGAGAACAGTTAAAAGTAGATTATGTTATAAAGATTTTAAAGGTAATGTTAAATCTGGTACCAATTTGAAGCTTCTTGGTTTGTCTCGGCTTGGTGCCTCTAAATGTTTGAGTTGCTCTTGTTGCTTAGATATAGCTGACATTGCTACTTCTTCTTCTTTTATTCATCCTATGACTTGTAAAAATTATAGGTTTAATGTTATAGCAAACTGTAACACAACCAATGTTGTGTATATGGCTACCTGCATAAAGTGTTGTTCATTCTACATAGGTAAGACTACTCGTAGGTTAAAAGACAGAATTATTGAGCATAAGTCAGAGATTAGGAGGGAATATTTAAATACTGCTTTATTTAAGCACATACAATTGAGTGGGGTTGAACATAAGTTTAGGTTTAGGGTTATAGATGTTGTTTTACCTTCTATTAGGGGAGGGGACATTAATAACATTCTTGAGACCAAAGAGTATGAGTGGATACTCCGACTAGCAGCGGATTGTCCTCCTGGTCTTAATTCTGCTTTAAGCCTTAAACCCATTTTAATGAAGTTACAGCACACTAAATTGTGATAAATTATAAAATATGATTTGTGTATATTTTATGTTATATTGTCATATATGTAGATGTATATATGCATTATTTTTATGTTTATATGCTTTTATGTGTTTTATTAGCATCATATTTATTTTAAGGTCATATGATATGGGCTGCTATCATGTGATCTGTGGGCTCTTATTTAAAACAAGTCATGCGTTGAGTGTATTTGTATTAGTATTGAGAAAGGGTTCTACCCGAAAGCTTTGATGTTGATAAAGTCTTTTTTCTTTTTTCCAACGTGTTGTGTTTTCTTTGGATTTTGGATTCTCTTACTCAGCGTCTGTTTTTTTGAACATGAGTAGTTTTCCCAATTAATGGTGGCATAGTTGAAATCGCCCATTATTAGGGTGTTGGGTTGTACCCTGATACTTTCCAGTGTATCAAGAAATGAGGAGTGTGAATCCTGGGGCATGGTGGGGGGTCTGTAGCAAGCTACAATTTGGATTACGGTCTTGCCCAGAGTTAGTTGCACTTGGATAATCTCGGATGCATTATGCTGTGCAACTAGCCTGGAGGTGTGGATATCCTTAATGAATATGGACATGCCTCCGCCTTTAGTGCTTCTTTCTGGGTTAGGTGGCCGAAAGGTGTGGTATGAATTGAAGCCTGGTAATGCAGGGGTGCTCTCTGGAGCTTTGAACCAGGTCTCTGTCACTTCACAGATGTCAATGTTACAGAGGAACATGGACTTAGAGGCCATTAGAAATGCATGTATGTCACGACAGGACCAGACAAGAGGATCTTAAGCAAAATATTCCTTGTAAGGCTCATCAAAAGGAGACCCATGCATAACTACAACTTGTCATGGAAGGGAAGGAAAAATGTTTACTTGAAGAATGCCTTTATTACCTTGAAAAACAAAGTACCATCATGATGTACTAAAGCTGAATCAACAAATCCAAAATAATATGCAAAAGAAAGGCAATATCCTTGGCTGTACCTGCTGGTGGAGACCTTTCTGGCCCCTTTCACAGTTATTATGTTGTAAGATCTTATGAAGGTGAAATATGAATGTAAAAATATACCCTGAACAATGGTTTAGAACATCAGAGATCATAGTATCATAGGAAATACAAGGCAAATGAGTCATGTAACCTCTTAGGCCTTGCCAGTCCCCACCCTTGGATGGAACCTCCCTTCTTCAGCAGGCTAGGACTATAAAGCCAGGGGTTGAATTTGTGACTACTCATCCAATCGTCCAATTACTTCATGAAGGAAGGCAATGTGTTTCTGTGCTTAATTTGCAATGGGAGTCTATTCCAGATGTGAGGGAGGCACTGTACATCGAATATATCTCTCCATCCACATGAAAGAATTCTTTGGATAGAAAAGCACCCACCAGCTCTCAGACCCTCTGTCATGATTGTTGGAAAGTCAGAGGAAGTGTTGGAGACAATCTAATCAAAAAAGGAATAGTAGAAACTTTACCTCTAGAACTTTAAAGAAAATATTCTACTGTAACCCAGTAACATATAATCTGTTGAGAAATTTAAGCTAGACTGTTTTCTGATTCACATTTATTCATACTATTACAGCAACAGAGGGCAACATAACTGTTACTGCTGATGGCAAAAAAACTTACAGAATGTCAGTCTGTTGGAAATATTATAGATGTGTTGCAAAGTCTGAAACCCAGCAAGGTGACAAGTTTTCTACAATGCACAGCCTTGTAGGTTTAGATGAAAACACAAAGGTGCTACCAGTCATGGTGGTTCTAGCAATCAATCATTTTCAAAACTATTTTCACCTACTGTCTGAGTTTCCATTTTACAGATTTGGAGGAAGTGATACTAAACCCTGATATCATTATTACTAAATTTGAGAAAGCTGCTGTGAAAAGCATATTGAAGTTGTTGCCTGTCACTAGACATGATGGCTGCTATTTCCAGGTCTATATTATGTTATCAAATGATAATATCATTGAAAACGCAATGCCCGACCCCTAATTATCAAATGCTAATGTTGAACACTGAAAAACATGAAAACAAAAATGTCGAACTGCAATAGTTGGCCCGCTTTACAACCCGAGCCTCAGTCTAATTATTTATTCATGAATGGAAAAAAAAGTCAGTCTAACTGTGACTGCATGGTGACAACTTACTATGCTACCAAGTACAAACTGAAATAATAATACTGCAACTAAAGTTTGCAAATGCCTAATTCAGCATTCATCATCAGAAATTATAATAATGCAACTAAAGTGAAGATATGCTTTATTCAGCATTTGTCTTTTCACTTGTACACTATTAACGGAAAATTAAACTATGTCATAAAGGACATACATTTCAACCCTTTTCAATTCTCACTATTTACATTATCACAGCTCTGCATTAATACTTTGGGCTATGATTGCCAAATTTCTCAAACAGAAAGTAGTAGAAATATAGAGGAATATTCTAAACAGATGCAACACATCATAGAATTATGAGTAGCTAAAGCAAACTACACCTTTAACAGCCTCGCTACAGCAGTAACAAACTCGATGCATGAATACTCTGTCCGGTTGTCAAACACTGCTTCCATATGGGAATACCTTTCCATAGTTTTCTGCTTTTTAGGAGATGGAGGATAACTTGCCTTTAACTGCAGCCTCACCTCATTCACTGTTTTGCTCCCATAGTAACACATCTAAAACAGCAGGTATATCACATATCCATTTGCCTAATAAGCACCCCAATCACCTGCGCCATCCCTCTACGTAATTCTGTGTGTGAGGTAAACCTAACTCATTTAATGTTGACACATTCCAAAATGAGATGGGGAGCATAGGAGGAAACCTACTGGGACCTGCATTTCTCATGTACTGCTTTCTTGGTCGACCTACAACGTAGGTTTCTGAGAAGTATGTCAACAGTTCTTTACCTTCCACAGGGAATGTGTCAGATAGTGTGTTAAAAGCAGGAAGAACTTTATTTTCAGATAGAAAAGACAGTACGATCAACTTTTTAACTTGTAGTTGAAATGTGGAGTGTCAATAATGCGATGCTAAACCTAGTGCCTGAACTTTCCACCATACACTCTGTGCAAAGTGGAACAATCAAGCTTTACCACTTACATTAGCAAAGTTATGCTTCACACTCTTGATAGATGCTAACTCAAAGTCTGTCATAATGAATTGCACTGTTGGCTCATACGTTACTAAATTTAGCAAAGAAAATAAACACTCCCATAAGTAGTTGTATGCCTTAAAAGATTTCCTGGATATCAAGCAGTAAACTAAAGGCACACTTTTACAGTTTCCACCAAAGGATATTAGAGAATGTATAGAATATAACTGCCTACAGAGTCATCCCTTGGTTAGGAAAATGCCATCCATAAACCAGACAGTACTTTCACTTAAATTCTTTAAATTTTCCTTAGTGCTAAATACAATAGCATGCACATTGTTCTGTAAGTCTACCATTCTTTTTTGTATGAAGTGGTCTTTTTTAAGTGTCAACTGTGTAGTATCTATCATACTTAAAGTACTCCCTGAAGACCTGTGTTTTGATACCTTTAATTTCCTGACACGGTTTACTTGTTGTAACATTGACCGTCTTGACAGCAAAGTTACTGTTATCTCTACAGAAGTTGTGGCTACAACATCATATACCAACAAAGCAGGTGCACTCCTGGACACCAAAGCAATTTCTTTAAGTGCATGATAGGCTCTGTACCTTTCAATTTCAGTAACATCTGAAGCATGCTCATATCCTACAGATTTTAGTAATACCTCACCATCTACTTCCTTTCCTGTTACTGCTCTACCCTTACATTTAAATAATAATTTAAATCTGCAACACCAGTACTTTCTACGTTTTACTACTTTTTCTAGGTTATACAAGTAACCATCAATAGACAGGATAGCTTTATTCTTTTGAGACATAACTGTCTCGTATATATTACCTAGAACACCGGGACTGGGTTGTGAGTTGCAAGCCATAATCCAAAGTAGATAGTGTTATCGCGCACAACACGTTAATACATGCAGGGCTATTTAAATCAGCTGACTACTCATTTTTTAATTTCACAATGTCAATATGCACAACTGTAATTTAGTAAACTATTATTTATGTTTATAGTGGCATCTGTAAGTGTTTTACATATAAATTTACGTATTTGATGTTTTTAACATATACATATTCTAATTACTCTGACGGCAGCTCACCTGTACGTGTAACATCATCATCCTCAAGTTTGCCAACTATTAGTTGTTGAAAACTCATAATTTGCTGTTTTTAGTCTTCGTTAAAGTCAGCATTCGATAATTAGGGGTCGGGCATTATATTTTCAATTATATTATCATTCGATAATGTAATATAGACCCCTATTTCCATATGGCTCATGTTATCCTGAATCATATCCAGGCTAATGGTTTAACAGGCATGGCAGTTTCACTGTAACATGCAAGCAGCTCCTTGCACTCAGCTACTTGCACTCTACAAAGATTGTTCATGCCTTTGAGGATCTATCAGTGTTTTTCCTGACACTGCCACCTACAGTTTTAATGTCATCAACATAAACACCTGTCTCTGCATGGAAGGCATTCACTGTAGCAAGGAGAGGCCATGCCCTAAATACACAACCAGCTATTCTAGAGCACCTACCTTCTTTGTTAAGCAAGGTTTTCCATACTCTAAATCATATGATCATGTAGAATTATGGTATAGATGCCTCGGCCCACTGTTTGAAAGGAATGTAACATTTATTGCAGTTGTGTTCAGGATACCTTGTTTACCTTCTACAAATACTTGTTTTTTCACTTATCTTGCTGGGAATGAACATCTTTCCTAAGTCAAGGCACAATTAAAGTGCATGAAATTAGTATTGCTTCAGACTTTGATGTTAGCCAATGGTTCTCTTCTAAGCAGCCATAATGTGCCTAGAATTACTGCAGTTCTTACAGGGTTACATGCATTGGTAGCATATTTAAGTATTATTACAAATTCTTTTTATTAGTCCTGTTTTTCCTATTAAGAAATATACCTTTCTGTTTGGGTATCTTTCCTCTCTATTTATGGCTTTACAATTTTCCCTTCTCTACTAGTTCTTTTATTTATATTCTTTTTTTTTAGCTTTCAGTTGCTGTTTGATTTTTGTCTGCTACTGGTTTGATTTGCTTTCCCACTTTATTTCAAAATGAATCTGATAAACTAATCAAAGATGCCATCTTAGACTTTTTCTCACGATTTACAAACTTCACTGTTAGGATGTTATTAGGTCAGCAAATATGCATGCGGTCCAAATCAAATATGATTGGAACATATTCATATAGGAGATGCATGATTTGTATTTAAATCTCCAAAGTAGAAGGCTTCATTCATTGAGTTGCCAATAAAAAGTGCATCCCCAGATTATATGCTGACTGTACGACCAAGAATGTAATGTACATTGCATGTTGTCAGCAATGTCAAAACTTCTGTGTAGGCAAAATGAACAGACAGCTAAAAGAAAGAATAACAAAGCATATAAGTGATGTTAAGCTTAAAGAGCTTAAAAGTCTGCTGATGAAACCTATAGCCACAAATCACGATCACAACTTTGCATTTCAGGATTTGCAAACTTTACAAAGTATAATGAAGGAGTTGATATTATACTAAGAAATGAACTCGCAGAAGTATATTGGATTGGTAATCTGCAAGCTGACCACCTGGATTAAACACTAGCATTCTTTTGAAACCAGCTTTCCGTAAACTGAGACAATCATTAAAATACATTTATAAACATAACCCAGTATGATATGTATATTATTAATGGTTGAGTGATCCGAGCTGTCATTGATCTACAATATTATTTTAGTGACCATCTTAATTTGAGTTTAGTCTGTAAATGATGTGGCAGAACAGTAGATGGTCATATTACCCTGATTGTGCCCATTCTTGTTTGATCTTGAAAACTAAGCAGGGCTAGGCTTGGTCAGTACTTGGATGGGAGACCACCTGGGAATAACAGGTGCTGATTGGTTCAAATATTACATATTTTAACTTAATGTATCTGACTGGCCACTGAACAATCAATCATTGATATACCCTATCTCATTAATATCCTGGATATTATTGGAACACTACAGATGGTCAATATTTATTGGGATGTAAATGAGTTATGAAGCATTACCCATTTTAATGGAGCTCACAACAGCCATCCAGTAATGGTGAAGCACTATAAGATATGTGCATATTTGTCTTATTGGTAGATAATCTCACTGTTATGCTTCATTTGCATACAGCCACTGATTGGACTGAGATGATTTTTACCACCAATAACTTGTTAATTGGTTTTTAGAGTTAAGGAGTTGTATTGGTCCAGACAGACAGAGTTCATTCAACGAGGCATTATAGCCATTATGCTTAATTTGCATATTGCTAGTGATTGGATAGCAGTTTGTTTAAATGTTTCTGATCAATGTATGATGTGAGATCTGAGGAAGAGTTTACTCCAGAGCACTTATCAAGTTTATATGGAAGTTTTAACTGCTTTATTTATTATTTTAAAAGGATATATTAAAGTTTTTGGTTTATGAGAGAGGTTGTGGTGGCTTTTGTACTCTATTTTTTTTGTTTGTATCATCATTCTTCAGTATCAACTGCTGGTGGATGTGTTTTCCTTTTTCATATAAATATGTATAAATATATATATATATATATATATATATATATGTAAATAAATATATACACACACACACACACACACACACACACACACACACACACACACACACATACACACACACACACAAGCGAGCGCACGCACACACAAACATATTCCATTATATTGGTAATACAAAGCAAAAAAGTTGAGTACTATACCAAAGTCCAGCCTACGATTCCAAAATCAAATATGCACCAAAAAACGTGGCAAGGACACTGCTATTCCTTAAAATCTTTATTGCACATAAACACAAGATGAGCGCTTTCGGGACTTCTCCCTTCATCAGATAAAATTACAATAAAACAACCCCTTCTTTTAAACCAGTGCATATCCAATAGGATTCAGTAAAAAACCCGCCTATTTATAAGGGTGGGCTTAACAGGTATCACATCATTTAAACCTGGTGTACGATTGGCCATAAGCTCAATGATCCATCTGGATTCTGCTAATTCTGTCAAATGCTTCACATCACCCCCTCTAGTGGTAAGCCTTATGTTTACTATAGCCCTGAAAGTGAATTTGTGTGTGGCATTATCCATCACATGTCTGCTCAAAGCATTATGCACATCCCCATTCCTAATGCTAGATAGGTGCTGTAATATCCTTGTCTTTAACATCTGGTTAGTTTTCCCTACATAAAAACTAGGGCAATGGCTACACTCAGCTAAATATACTATATCCATCGTTCGACAGGTAGCCCTCCCTTTTAACACAAATTGCCTATGTGTGACAGGATGCTCAAAGTTAGTCTTCTTATTAATGTGGCCACATGCTTTGCACCTCCCACACGGGAATGTGCCCGTCATTATTGTTGCCACTATATTTTGACTACTTAGCCTTTCTTTGCATAACAAATCCTTCAGATTCTTGTTTCTTCTATATCTGAAGTTAGGTCTACAACCTACTATATCACTCAGCCCTTCATCACTAGTCAGAATGTTCCAGTTATTCTGTATAACATTACAGATATCACCTATGTTGCTACTGTAGGTAAACATTAACTGGGGACTCCTTACAACTATGGGTCTTTTATTTTTGTCTATCTGGGCTGGAGTGCGTCTAAGCCAAGGTTTATATTTGCTTTCCCTAAAGCCTTTGCTGGTGTTTATCAGCTTATCCACTTTATCTTCCCGATAACTCCTCTGTTGTAAACAGCCCTTAAGTGTAGCTAGTTCTTTGTCATAATCACCATTATCCAAACATATCCTGGAGATCCTACTTGCCTGCCCCTGTACAATGTTCGAATATGTATAACATGGATGCATGTTACAAAAATTTGTGAGTTTTTTACACTCGACCACAACATTCTTCAGGTTCACTTTAAAAGCCTCCTTTGATTCTATAGATTTTTTGGATGTAAACTTAGCACAGAGTGTAGATGGTTTCACATCAAAGCTATACAAGAAAGAATGTTGGAAGAACACAATACTGTCATATGATAGCATGCATCCACGTTATACATATTCGAACATTGTACAGGAGCAGGCGAGTAGGATCTCCAGGATATGTTTGGATAATGGTGATTATGACAAAGAACTAGCTACACTTAAGGGCTGTTTACAACAGAGGGGTTATCGGGAAGATAAAGTGGATAAGCTGATAAACACCAGCAAAGGCTTTAGGGAAAGCAAATATAAACCTTGGCTTAGACGCACTCCAGCCCAGATAGACAAAAATAAAAGACCCATAGTTGCAAGGAGTCCCCAGTTAATGTTTACCTACAGTAGCAACATAGGTGATATCTGTAATGTTATTCAGAATAACTGGAACATTCTGACTAGTGATGAAGGGCTGAGTGATATAGTAGGTTGTAGACCTAACTTCAAATATAGAAGAAACAAGAATCTGAAGGATTTGTTATGCAAAGAAAGGCTAAGTAGTCAAAATATAGTGGCAACAATAATGATGGGCACATTCCCGTGTGGGAGGTGCAAAGCTTGTGGCCACATTAATAAGAAGACTAACTTTGAGCATCCTGTCACACATAGGCAATTTGTGTTAAAAGGGAGGGCTACCTGTCGAACGACGGATATAGTATATTTAGCTGAGTGTAGCCATTGCCCTAGTTTTTATGTAGGGAAAACTAACCAGATGTTAAAGACAAGGATATTACAGCACCTATCTAGCATTAGGAATGGGGATGTGCATAATGCTTTGAGCAGACATGTGATGGATAATGCCACACACAAATTCACTTTCAGGGCTATAGTAAACATAAGGCTTACCACTAGAGGGGTGATGTGAAGCATTTGACAGAATTAGCAGAATCCAGATGGATCATTGAGCTTATGGCCAATCGTACACCAGGTTTAAATGATGTGATACCTGTTAAGCCCACCCTTCAAAATAGGCGGGTTTTTTACTGAATCCTATTGGATATGCACTAGTTTAAAAGAAGGGGTTGTTTTATTGTAATTTTATCTGATGAAGGGAGAAGTCCCAAAAGCGCTCATCTTGTGTTTATGTGCAAAAAAGTTTTTAAGGAATAGCAGTGTCCTTGCCGCGTTTTTTGGTGCATATTTGATTTTGGAATCGTAGGCTGGACTTTGGTATAGTACTCAACTTTTTTGGTTTGTATTCTGTTCCTGTTGTTGGAGTACTCTACATGCTATGGAAGGGAGGTTGAATGCAGAGGAAACTACCTCCACAGTTTTGCGAGGTGGAAGAGGAGAGACTGCTATGTGGAGCTACAAAAAATATACTGAAAGTGAGAACCCGCTTTTGAACTTGGGTTTTGCGCTCCAAGGAGATGGAAGAACGGAGCGACAAGTTCCAGCAGTAGTAGACAAAACTTTTGATGAAATGACTAGAGATCTGAGCTTTAAGGTAAGCAAGCTACAACGTTTACAATGGCAGAACTTTCATCTAGAGGCTTGCATAGATTATGGCATTGTTCCTAGAGGGATGAGGATCCTCTGTATGCCAGCACAGGGTGATCGTTATCCGGATTTACTGGCTAAGTGGCAATCACTAAACATCAGCACTAGTTTCAAATACATGGAGTTGCTGAATGATTATTTTGCACCGGATATTGAAAAGCTGAAAAAAGAAGTAGCTGAGCTTCAGAGTAAGCTGGAAAAAGACTATGTAGATAGAAGGAGCATAGAACGCCTGCATCAATTGTATGCTACTTTTGCTAATAATGATGAACGTTTGAAGAAGCAAAAACTGGGTAAAATACAGAGAGACTTTGAAGATTTTACCAAAGGTAATATCTTCGTTTGGCCCAGAACCAATGGAGTACAGTCGAACGATGTTCAGCCCAATGGTAATGTACGCAGGTGGGAGAAAGCACGCCAACAGGTTAGTGTGAGACGGAATGCTAGCACTGTTGTAATGCATCAGCAAGAGGCAGAAGTATTTCACGCAGACCCACCAGAACCATGTACAGCTAGCGAGCAGGTACAGCTGACTTTGCCAGGGACATCGAAAGAATCTCTGCCAGATAGAGATGACAACATTTTGCGACCAGTAGAGTCCGTTACCAACTCGGCCTCCATTACTCATTCCACAGAAGTATCAACAGTAACTTGCGCTACAGCAGCTACGCCGATGGATGATTTACTATCAGGAGAAAGTAATATGGGGGCACGACCGAAAACACAACGGGGGAAACAGCATTTTTTGGAGATGCTGCCAGCACTTATGAAGAAAAAAGGAGCATGGAAAAGGTCGTTAAGCGAGGACTGGAGCATGGACAAAAGGAGGAAATTGTTGGACTGACTAATAATGTGGACTTTGGTATTGTTTTTAATTTATCTACATATGTTTTAAATAATGATGAGTTAGCAGTACTTAACAAAGGACTTACCTTTGTGCCCAGCAATTGCAGTGTATATAATGAAATAATAATGGATATCATGCTTTTCTGTCGCAATGTAGCTTTGAAAATGATGAATGGGGATAATGAGAGAGGTAATTTGACCTTAAAAAAAACGAGTAGTTTTGTACCACCACTTACACCCACCCTGAATTTGTTCATTAGGGGATGTGAGCAAGATTTGATAAGATACTTTATTGAAGGAGATACCAACAGATTTTACAATCTTACTCAAACACAGAGGACAGCATTGCAGAGTTTATGTAAAAATACAGATTTAACAATAAAACCGGCGGATAAGGGTGGGGCGGTTGTTGTGCTAGATACAACCTGGTATAATAGTAGATTGAGAGAACTACTCCAAGACGAAAGCACATACACCCAGATTAATCCATTGGGTGTGAGACAAGCCATAGATAGGGTACATCATGCCCTGCAAAGGCTGAAGTTTGAGATGAGAATTACTGATGATACTTTTGACTTTCTTTGGTTAGAAAAAGCAGTCGCGCCTGTCTTCAAGGCACTCCCGAAGATTCATAAGTCCCTGGTTAACCCACACCTGAGACCCATAGTTTCAGGGAGGGGGTGGGTGACTGAGAATATCTCTATATGGTTGGAACATCAATTAAAACCCTATGTTGAAGGGATTGAGAATATTTTGTTGGACACAGGTGACTTCTTGATGAAGTTGGGTAGGGTAGATTATATGGATAAGAAGGATAAGTTATTGATGGCCTCCCTAGATATAAACAACTTATTCACAGTCATTAACAATGAATATGGAGTGGATATGTTAAGTACCCCTTTGAACGACCTAGGAGTTACTGAAGTCAAGATTAGCCTAATAAAGGAACGTCTGCTATTGGTATTGGAGAACAATATATTCATAGGAGCAGAGTCTATATATAGACAGGCACAGGGGGTAGCCATGGGCACCCCTTGTGCCAACACTTATGCTAATCTTGTCCTTGCCCAATGGGAGAAAAAACACATATTGAGTAATGATGCATGGAAGGGATATATAAAGATGTATGTGCGTTTTGTGGATGACGTCTTTATATTATGGAATGGAAATCTGAACATGTTACAGAAATTTGTGAGTTTTTTACACTCGACCACAACATTCTTCAGGTTCACTTTAAAAGCCTCCTTTGATTCTATAGATTTTTTGGATGTAAACTTAGCACAGAGTGTAGATGGTTTCACATCAAAGCTATACAAGAAAGAATGTTGGAAGAACATGATACTGTCATATGATAGCATGCATCCACGTTATACATATTCGAACATTGTACAGGGGCAGGCGAGTAGGATCTCCAGGATATGTTTGGATAATGGTGATTATGACAAAGAACTAGCTACACTTAAGGGCTGTTTACAACAGAGGGGTTATCGGGAAGATAAAGTGGATAAGCTGATAAACACCAGCAAAGGCTTTAGGGAAAGCAAATATAAACCTTGGCTTAGACGCACTCCAGCCCAGATAGACAAAAATAAAAGACCCATAGTTGTAAGGAGTCCCCAGTTAATGTTTACCTACAGTAGCAACACAGGTGATATCTGTAATGTTATACAGAATAACTGGAACATTCTGACTAGTGATGAAGGGCTGAGTGATATAGTAGGTTGTAGACCTAACTTCAGATATAGAAGAAACAAGAATCTGAAGGATTTGTTATGCAAAGAAAGGCTAAGTAGTCAAAATATAGTGGCAACAATAACGACGGGCACATTCCCGTGTGGGAGGTGCAAAGCTTGTGGCCACATTAATAAGAAGACTAACTTTGAGCATCCTGTCACACATAGGCAATTTATGTTAAAAGGGAGGGCTACCTGTCGAACGACGGATATAGTATATTTAGCTGAGTGTAGCCATTGCCCTAGTTTTTATGTAGGGAAAACTAACCAGATGTTAAAGACAAGGATATTACAGCACCTATCTAGCATTAGGAATGGGGATGTGCATAATGCTTTGAGCAGACATGTGATGGATAATGCCACACACAAATTCACTTTCAGGGCTATAGTAAACATAAGGCTTACCACTAGAGGGGGTGATGTGAAGCATTTGACAGAATTAGCAGAATCCAGATGGATCATTGAGCTTATGGCCAATCGTACACCAGGTTTAAATGATGTGATACCTGTTAAGCCCACCCTTCAAAATAGGCGGGTTTTTTACTGAATCCTATTGGATATGCACTAGTTTAAAAGAAGGGGTTGTTTTATTGTAATTTTATCTGATGAAGGGAGAAGTCCCAAAAGCGCTCATCTTGTGTTTATGTGCAATAAAGATTTTAAGGAATAGCAGTGTCCTTGCCGCGTTTTTTGGTGCATATTATATTGGTAATGAAATTTCATTTACATGAAATCATGAAATACACTGTGAAATGTTATTGTTGATGTCTTTCATTGAGACACAAAACCAACTGAATAAGATGAACACAAATGAAACAAATATGTTTAATTTTCAATCACTTATAAGAACCAGAAACTCTGCTTTTACATGGGGCCACCCCAGAAATTAAATATATTAACTTAGTGGTTGCACAACCTTGAAGAAACAGGAAAATTCTCGAAATTATATTACACTCAAACTAATGCAGTCTGACTGTAATATAATTTGACAGCTGCAACCACCAACTAAATTTACCACAAATCAAACCAAATGCAGCTGTTTATATATATATTTTTTTGATTGTCTTTTTAGTCAGCCTCAGAATCAGCCGACTCTTTTTGCTGATTCATGGATTGATGAAAATTAATAGAACCTGTGACAGTTAAAGGATTTTTCCCTTTCCTCCCATTGTTGTGCATCCTAGATTTGGTATATATATATATATATATATATATATATATATATATATATATAGCTTTATATATATATATATATATATATATATATTTTATATATATATATATATATATATATATATATATATATATATATATATATATATATATATATATATATATATATTTTTATATATATATGTATATATAGATATATATATATATGTATATATATATATATATATATATATATATATATATATATATATAAATATAGATATACATAAATATATCTAAGGGCATGTGGGTGTGCAGGGGGGCAAGTATTTTTTTAAAAGGTTCATAGGTTCATAGGTAGGTACTAGGCTATCTGCCTGAAGGCATTAATAAGCATAGCCAGAATGTGTTGTCTTTCCCCGCCCCCTTAGAGTAGTTCCCTGTGCCTCTGTCCCCGGGGTAAACTTTCTGTTTCCCATCAACTCATTAAGGTTTCTCTTGAAGAGTGCTAGCGAGGTGCTCTGCCTAATGTAGATTGGAATCTTGTTCCAAAGCATGGGAAGTCTCTGGGACAGGAATCTATCCCTCCACCACGTCCTATTTATTGTTATGGTGCTGTTTAGATCCCCAGAGCATGTGGCTCGAGGGGGACAAGGTTTTCTTTAGGTGGAGCATGTCCATCAATTCTGGGTTGGGCATGGCCTTGTATGTCAGGCAGAGATCACCTCTGAGCAGGCAGTATGCAACCGAGTACAGCTGGAGTTTCTTCAGTCGAGCTGCATAGGGCATCTGTTTGAGGCAAGTGATCTTCTTGGTGAGGTACTTCTGTGGTCTTTCCAGCTGTTGCAGGTGTCTTCTAAGGGACATTCCAAATGGGGCATTGTACTCTATGATGGCTCTGATGAGTGTTGAGTAGAGGGGCGCAATAACATCTTTTGATCTGGATGCAAACCCTTTTGTGATTAGGTGGGCCACATAGAAGGATTTTTCTAACCACTTTGGCAATGTGATTATCAAAGGAGAGATTACTATCTACTTGGGTCCCCAGATCCCTTATTACATTTCCGTATTTAGGGGACTACCTCCTATGTGGTAGTTTGTGGGTACTTTGTTATTTCCAAAGAGAATAACTATGCACTTTTTGTCATTTAGCTTGAGGCCATGATTTTGACACCAGGTATCCATCTCACTGAGACCCTTTTGGAGGATGTCTGTGTCAGTCGGTGAGTCAATTATAGCCCCTAGTTTGCAGTTGTCTGTGAACTTGGTCAGCCATAGTCCTCCTGTGCTTGTCTGTACCTCTGAGAAGTAAATGCTGAACAGGAAGGATCCTAGGACTTGAGCCCTGGGGAACACCACTTGTAACCGGTTTAGAGTCAGACCTATCTCCTGCAACCCACCATTTGGATTCTGTCCGTGAGTCAACTGGCAACCCATCTTGTGACATAGGGGTTTATGTTCAGGCTGGTGAGCTTGTCTATAATACCAGAATGGGGAATGGTGTAAAAGGCCTTTGCAAGGTCTAGGTAGGCTGTGTGTACCACCTTTCCCTCATCTATAGCCTTGGTAACTATCTCAAAGAAGTCCATCAGGTTTATAGGGCAATAGTTTCCAGGGTCTGTTGTGGCTCCACCTTTGTGGAGTGGAATAACCATTGCTGTGCGCCAATCTATGGGTGCATAGCCTGTGGAGAGGCTGAGTTTGAACAGTGTGTTTAGGTGAGGTGTTACTTCGTCTTTGAGCTCATGTAGGACGCAGCCTGGGACACCATCTGGTCCCACTGATGCTGTGTTTTTGGCTTTGGAGAGGGCTATTTTAACCTGAGTGTCTGTGATTTCAGGGACTCTACATTCTTCTGGTATGGTTATGGGCCCTTTTGGGGTGAGAGGGCGGTGATGTTTGCACTGAACCTGTCTGCCAGGATGTTGCCAATATTGGTTGGTTCAATGTATTTTGTGCCATTCTGCACTAACTCTGAGCAGATCTTAACATTGCCACTTAGATTCTTGACATAGCTAAAGAATGCCTTGTGGTTATCTTTGGAGTCTTTGGCAAGTTTTTTTTTTCAAAGCTCACCTTGAACGATTTTATGAGGGATCGTAGTTTTTTTGCTGAAACTGATCAGGGATGTCTTCCCTTCTTGGGATTTTACTCTTTTCTGTACTAGTTTCCTCCTTCTATTGTATAGCTTGTTTATGGCTGGGGTCCACCGGACTGGTTTCATTTTCTTAGAGGAGTGAGTCTTGGTTTTGCTTGGGATAGCATGATCCATGCATTCTTGTAGGTGTCCATAGAATGTATTATTAAAGGATTTTGAAGCTTGGACAGCATTATCCATTAGCATGGGGGCTTTGAAACTTTCCACCTTCATCTTAAGTAACGTGAAGTTTGCTTTTGAAAAGTTTTTCATGGTCATTTCCTTGTCCGGGGATGGGGACAGAACGTGGATATCCAAAGTGATTTGTTTATAGTCAGATCTAACCAGCAAGGGGTTGACCTCTGGTGTGGAACACCAGTCTCCCATGTTGGTGATGACCAGGTCCAATATGTTGTCACCTCTGGTGGGAGTGTTGGCCAGTTGTTCCAGGGCGTTTGAGTTTATAAATTCTAGGAAATGTTGGGCAAGGGAGTTAGTACTTGAGTAGTTCTCCCAGTTAATGTTTGTGTAGTTGAAACCACCCAATATTAGGGTGTTTGGTAGGACCTTTATGTTACCCAGTGTTTCCAGAAATGCGGAATGGGGGTCCTGGGACATGGTGGGTGATCTGTAGCAAGCTATAATTTGAATTGCAGTTTTGCCATTGTTAGTTGCACGTGGATAATCTCTGAAGCATCATGCTGTGCCACTAACCTGGATGTGTGGATATCCTTGATGAATATGGATACTCCCCCGTCTTTTGTATTTTGGTCCAGGTTCTGTGGCGGAAATGTATGGTATGAGTTGTTGCCTGGTAGTGCTGGGGTGCTCTCTGGTGCCTTAAACCATGATTCTGTTACTGCACATATATCGATTTTCTCAATACTGAGGAGTATCTCGAGTGCGTACATTTTGAGGTTTAGACATCTGGCATTGGGTAGCATTACCCTCAGATTTTTGTTACTTGTGCTATTTACGGTGGTGTGGTTGTCTTTTGAGCCTTGCCTAAAAAAGGCACAATGGGGGTGGCAAGAGCCTTGGCCAGTATTTGAAAGCCTAAGGGTGACAGGTGCAAGCCGTCTCTAGCGAAGCAGTGCAGATTGTCGAGCATGTCATCCCAGGCAGACAGACATTGGATCCCTTTTGAATGACACCAGAAACCAAAAATTGTTGAAATTGATAATTTTTTCTTTATTCCGTGGTAACACTCTTGAGGAGGGCAGGATGCTACGCAGGGTCAGGGTCATAACAGCCTGAGCTACGTGATCAGAGAGCTCTTCCATGTCTCTTCTCATGTAGTCCAGAGAGGTACGGCTCAGGTCATTCACACCAACATGGACAATGACAGAGTTGCATTTGTACTTGTTCTGGAGTGACCTGAGTGCTTGTTTTATGTGGCGGATCATGGCACCCAACAGGCAGCTAAGTAACGTTCTCCTTATTCAGCCTAGTGAGTGGGACATCAGTGTGCCTGACTATAGAGTCACCTATTACTAGTACATTGGGTATGTTATTTTGCCTTGAGGGCTGAGATTGCGTGGCACACTGGTTTTGAGAAGTATATGTTTTGTGGTTTGTGTTGGGGGGTGGAGGTTGCTTGGATGTCTGCTTTGGAGGGCTCTGTTGCTTTTGCAGATTTTTATTTAGAGCCTCCGAGTATGTTTTCATGTATTTACGTGTGTTTTTTGCTGGTGCTGGATTAATGGGTCTATGTGAGACTAGTGGTGTGATGCCAGTATTTCCCTTCTCCTCTTGACTGTCTGGTCCAGTCTTGGGTTGAGAGAGCTTAGGCTCCAGTTTGGCTGTATATTTGCATCTCTCGCATGTATTAGTGTTTGGTGGTACGAGGAAAGGGTTGTCTGTGTACATGAGGCAGCTGTAACATTGCCTCAAAATGCCCAGATTCACCAGTTGGACTGGAAAGTACACCTTAAACTGCCCTTTGGACATGCCTGGATAGGTACAGTAAACTGTTTTACTGAATGGCTAGTAAAGTCGACTAGATAGCCTTGTCCTTCTGTAGTGCTAGGGTTTATAAGTGCTTGTTATGAGTTTTGAGCAAATGCCGGGCTGAGAAATGAATGGCTTGAGTGCTTAAGTTGAAAGTTTGTCTAGTTCCAAGGGATGAACTAGTTCCAATGAATATACATTTAACATTATGTGTTTTTGTAGAAATGTACACAATATTTTGCATTTGACATATTTGGCATATGTATATATATATATATATATGTGTGTGTGTGTGTGTGTGTGTGTGTGTGGTGTGTTTCTGTGTTTGTGTATTCTTTAATCTATTAAATAGTCAAAACTCAATATTCTAAGATAAAATATGCATGTTTCATGTTTCTTCTGAATATTTACATTTGAAACCAAATGGTGCTGTCAACATCTAAATAGTGTTGGGCATTACGTCTCTCTTGTACATTATAATTTATGTTCACTGTAACAGAAAAACAACTTAGAGGCACAAACTCTACAACCTTCACAAACAAGTTGATGGCATAATTAAAACTACTTTGTCAACAATTCTAAGAGTATATAAACAGCAGGATAGTAACTGGACTGAAAACATTTCAGATTCTTTTATCGGAGACCCTCCATACATACCACTTTAAATAAAAAGAATGCCGGCTTTTGCTTTGCTTCACTATCTTCATGATCACACAAACTAAGAGAAGAGGGGCAACATTATGAGCATGTGATGTTCACTTTCTTGCTAAAATCTAAGTTTCACTGCCATAACCAGAGATGTTCCAGTGACAAAGATATGATTGTCAATCAAATGTTGGCTGAAAAGTGGTAGGTTTCATGAAATGAGAACTGCTCGGATTTGTGGAATCTTCCTAGATGTTCATGTTGTACACATGCTGCACAATAGTAAATGTTTATAGGTTCATAGGTAGGTACTAGGCTATCGGCCCTGGGGCCTATATAAACCTAGCCAAAAAGGTTTTCGCCACCCAAGAAAATTATTTTCCTGTGCCCCTGTCAAGCAGTGCCACAGAAGTGATCCTGGGGTGAATTTTCTATTTCCCATCCAGTCGTCAAGGTTTTTCTTAAAGAGGGCCAATGAGGAGCTTTGCTTGATATGATTGGGTAGTTTGTTCCAGACTGTGAGAACTCTCTGGGACAAGAATATATCCCTCCAGCATGTTTTGTTTATTGTAGTGACAAGGTTTAGGTCCCTGGAGCATGTGGTTCAGAGAGACTGGGATTTCTTTAAGTGTAGCATGTCCAACAGCTCTGGGTTTCACATAGCTTTGTATGTTAGGCAGAGATCGCCTCTGAGTAGGCGATATGCGACAGAGTAGAGCTTGAGTTTTTTGAGACGGTCTGTGTATGGCATCTGTTCGAGGCCAGTAATCCTCTTAGTGAGGTATTTCTGTGGCTTTTCCAATTGTTGTAGGTGTCTTGTGAAATACATGCCAGACGGGGCATTATACTCTAGAATGGGTCTGATGAGGGATGAGTAGAGAGGAACAATGACCTCCTTTTCTAGAGGAGAACCCTTTTGTGATGAGGTGTGCCACGTAGAAGAATTTCCTGACAACTGTGGATATGTGGTTAACAAAGGAGAGACTACTGTCCTCATGTATCCCAAGGTTTCTTATCAGACTTTCAATGTTTAGTGAGCTACCACCTATGTGGTAGTTCATGGGTACCGAGTTTTTCCCAAAGGGGATGGCAATGCACTTCTTGGCATTGAGCTTGAGGCCATGACTTTGACACCAAGCATCTGTCTCTGTGAGGCCCTTTTGTAGAATGTCTACATTATTAAGTGATTCCATTATGGCTCCCAGTTTGTAGTCATCTGTGATCTTTGTTAGCCAAAGACCTTCTCTGTTGGCCTGCACTTCAGAGAAGTAAATTCCAAAAGTACAGTTGTGTACACTTACCATAAATGTAGATGTTCAAGTGTATTCACTGTTGCAGTCATTACATTTGGGTAATCTGCTGGCAGGTTGCCCTCAGTCGGCCTGAATATCAAAGTCTTGGGTCCTGCATCGGTTGCTGTCTCCTCTTCCATGATGTCAGGTTGTCAGGGGTATAAAACAGGCAGCCAATGCCATTTTCTTTAGTTTTTCTTGCCCCAGATGTCAGGTGCCCCCCAAATGGGGAGCAAAAAAAAAAATATTTGTATATGTATATATATATATATATATATATATATATATATATATATATATAAAACTATAAATACATGCAATTGTCACAACATAAACTTTACCTTCATCTAAAAGCAAATACACCACAAAGGCTGCAGAATATAGTGAAGGAAAGAAAAGCTGTAGAAAAAAGGGGGATGGCAGGTGGGTAACCCAGACTGCAACAGTGAATACACTCGAACATCTACATTTATGGTAAGTGTACACAACTGTACTATGTTCTTCATGTTTCACTTTTGCAATCATTACATTTGGGTAGAATCCCAAAGCTATGGATGGGAGGCTGGAACTAAATAGCATAAGGAGTGGCTATAAGGCCCTGCAGAACTACAGTGGCAAAGCCTGCCCTGGACTTAGAGAAGAGAGGCAAATGATAATGCTTTGTAAAAGTATGAACAGAACTCCAAGTAGCAGCTTCTAGAATGTCTTTGGTTGGCACCCCTCTGAGAAAAGCTGCTAATGTAGATGCAGCCCTGGTGGAATGTGACCTAATGTCCTTGGGCACCGGTTTACCATGATGCAAATAGCAGAAACGAATGCAGTAGCTTATCCACTTTGAAATAGTCTGCTTTGAAATAGCCCTTCCCTCTGATCCTGCAGCAAATGTCATCAAGTAGCTGCTCAGACTTTCTTAGAGATTTGGTCCTGTTTAAGTAGAATCTTAGTTGTCTGTGTACGTCCAAGGAATGCAGAATCCACTCCCCCTTGTTCTGTGGATTTGGGTAAAAAGTTGGCAGGTGAATAGTTTGGTTAAGAGCCACACTGGATACCACCTTAGGCATAAAGGTAGGATTGGTCTTGAGGGACACCTTGTCTGGGTAAAATATAATAAAAGGCTCCACAACCATGAGGGCCTGTAGTTCTGAAACCCTTCTTGCTGAAGTAATTGCCAGAAGTAAAGCTGTTTTCCATGATAAAAACTTTATATCTGCAGTAGCAGCTGGTTCATATGGAGGCAAGGTGAGCTTTTCCAATACAAAATTGAGGTCCCATGCAGGAATTGGTGATCTTCTGGGAGGCCTTAAATTTTTGGCCCCTCTAAGATACTGTTTTAGTAAAGGATGAGAAAAGATCGGTGGCTCTGTGTTGTAATGAGCCGAGATGGCAGAGGCATGGATTTTTATTAATGAAAAAGATAGTCCCTTGTTAAGCATCTCAGTCAAGTATTTTAAAATCTGAGGAATGTTTGGCTTTGCTGTGTCAGTTCCTTGTGCTTGGTTCCAAGCACAGAATCTCTTCCATTTATCAGCATAAGATTTTCTAGTACTAGGCCTTCTGGCTTCCAAAATTATATACATCACAGATTTACTGATAGCTGTTGTTTGAATAACTACATGATCAGCCATGCTGTCAGATTCAGAGTTTGGAGCTGATAGTGGAGGATTTGATTGTTCTGCTGAGACAGTAGATGAGGTATCTGAGGCAAGTACCAAGGAGGGAGTTGAGACATATTCCTTAAGATTGGTTACCAGTGCTGACAAGGCCCGTCCAGGACAATTAGAAACATTTTTGGTTTTTCATGTCTAGCCTTTAGTAGGACCCTGGAAAGAAGAGGCAGAGGAGGAAAGGCGTAGACTGATAGGTTTTTCCAACTGAAGGATAGGGCATCCACTTTCCATGCTTGTCTGTGATAAGTCCTTGTGCAGAATTTGTCCAGTTGATAATTCTGGGTAGAGGTAAATAGATCTATGTCCAGGCTCCCCCATTTCTTTGCTATCATGCTGAAGACTTGTGGATCAAGTTTCCACTCGTGAGGGTCCATAAGGTTTCTGCTTAGGTCATCTGCCAGAGTATTTTGTTTTCTTGGCAGGAATTGAGCTTGAAGATGTACTTGGTAAGTCAAGGCTGTGTCCCACAATGCCATGGCTAGTCTGCAAAGGGGGTAGGAATGTGTGCCCCCCTACTTGTTTATGTACCACATAACTGTGGTGTTGTCCTGGATAAAGTAAGTCCTTGAAGGCTGTCAAGGCATTCTGAGCAGCTAACATCTCTTTCTGGTTGATATGCAGATACATTTGATTTGGGCTCCATATGCCCTGAATGCATCTCCATGCCAGGTGGGCCCCCCAAGCATAGTCTGATGTGTCTGTAGTTAGGGTTTGGTTGGCAGGGGGTAGAGTGAAAGACCAACCCATATTCTGTCTCTGCCCACCAAAGAAACTCCTGTTGTAGGCAGGGAATGAGAGGAATCATTGTTTCCAGACTGTGACAATGTTGACTCCATAAACTTTTTAGGCATCACTGTAGTTTCCTCATATGCAGTCTTGCATATGGAATCAGTAGAATGCAGGATGCCATGAACCCCAAACTCTGCAGAATTTGTCTTGCAGATAACTGGGTTTTTGTTGTCACTTGTTTGAAGTAAATAGTCAGTTGCCTTTGTTTGTCTGGTGTAAGGTAAGCTATCTGGGCAGCTGTATTCAAGCTTGCACCCAGGACTGTAATTGTTTGAGAGGGTACCAGTTGTGATTTCTTTTAGTTTATTGTGTACCCTAGGCATATTAGAAGCCTTTCCCCAAATGCCAGATGTTGAAGAAGAATGTCCTTGTTTTCTGCTTGAATGAGTCAGATGTCCAAATAAGGATAGATTTGTATACGTCTTTGTCTGCAAAATGCAATTACTGGTGCCAGGCACTTTGTAAAGACCCTGGGCGCAGTAGATAAGCCAAAGGGCAGTGCAGAGAATTGGTAATGCATAAAACCAGCCTTGAAGCAGAGGTATCTTCTCCATGATTCCCTTATTGGGATATGCAGGTATGCCTCTTTTAAGTCTAGAGTCACTAGCCAAGCATTCTTGCCCAGCATGGGCAGAAGCTGTTGCAAAGTTAGCATTTTGAATTTTGGTATGCCCAAGAATGTGTTCAAAATTGATAAATCCAGTATTGGGCGACATACATTGTCTTTTCTGGGTACCAAGAACAGTCTTGAGTAAAACCCTTGTCCTTTTTCCTGTTTTGGTACTGGCTGAATAGCCCCCATATCCATGAGAGACGTAACTTGTTTCTGTGCCTCTTCCCATTGATTTTGTGGCAGATCTGGCCAACCATTTGGAAATGGCAAGGTATGGAAATGAAATCTGTATCCCTGGGATACTATGTTTAATACCCACTTGTCCTGGGTTATTAACTGCCAGTTTTGAGCATGAAGTGCTAGTTTTTCCCCTAAGGGGGCTGCCAAAAGATAAGTGCTTGGTGATGGCAGAGGGAAGTCATTGAGACTGTTTACTGTAGGGTTGTGCTTTATTTCCTCCAGATTTGGAGGTGCAGGCACCCCATTGCTTTGACTTGTAAGAATCCTATGATTGGTCTCTAGAGCCCTTTGAGTGACTGGATTTGCCCTATGAAGCTCTGTTGGACACAGGAAAGGACCATTTTTTTGTTGGCCAGTGTCTACTGAATCTTGTTGGCTGCACTTGTAAAAAGTCTTTTACAGTTTGCATAGACTTAGCTTTGTCTTCCATTTTCTTTAAAACCTCTTCTGCCTTATTACCAGAATATCATGCTGTAAAGGTGCATCCAACAATTTAGCTTTAACATAACCAGGTCAATTTTGCTCCTTGAGCCAGGCATGCCTTCTAATCACAGATCCAGTAACTGCAGCCCTGCAGGAGGCCTCCAATGAATTAAAACCACATTGCAAAGTATGCTTTCCAACCTGTTCTGCTGCATGCAATAATTCCTGTAATTCTTTAATTTCCACACATTGAGAGATCAATATCATTTTCTGTTTCAATAATCCTATAACATGCTGTTGATATTTAAGCATATGAAACTGGCAGTTTAAGGCCCTAATTGCCAAGGTTGCAGAAGTATAAACCTTCTTTCCCCATCTATCCAGCACCCTGGAATCTCTATCAGAGGGGCTAGGATTCTTAGCTGTTGAGGCCTTTACACGTTTGGGACCCTGTGAGATAGTTTCAAGGTCAGCAGCAGGGTTTTTGAATAAAAATTTGTGAGTCAGGAACCCTGTAATGTCTGTCTGGCTTGCTAGGAGCCGGATGTAAGGAATCTGGAGTCATGCTTGATTCTGAAAACACAACATCAACAATGTCTAATACAGGAGGTATGGCCAAAGGCCTATGCTGAGGGAGAAGAAGGAATCCATAAGCCTCTTTTTTGATTCTGAGAAATCTTGAATCTCCCAATGAAAATGTTCCCTCAAAGTATGCAAGGTTTTTCCAAAGGAATAATCTTCAGGAGGAGATGCAGATGGGATGGCTTCCTCTGCATCTGAATCCTCATAGGGGGGTATAGAAAATTCAGAAGAGAAATCAGAAGAAATAGAAACCTGATCTGAAGATTCATAATCAGTATCTTGCCTAGCATCTTATCGGGGGGGGGGGGGGTTGGGAGCCCCTGATCAAGGTAATTAAGTCTTCAGCCATTTTGATCATCTGCTTTTTAGGCATAGAGGCCTGAGCATGTGGCTCATGCATCTTTTTTTAGCCTTAGAAGTTGCTTTTGTCTTTGTTTTTGAAGCTGGCATCGGTTTTATATAGAAATGCTGAGGCCTCAAGACACCCTTAGAAGCTGGTGCCTGCTCAGTGGCTCCTGACCAATCTGAGGGAGAGACATCCACGGGTACAATACTTTGAGAATCTTGTGGCATGCCGGACTCCACATGGGTCTCGGTAGAGGCCTGCGACTCAAAAGTAGTGGGTATCAGGGGCTGCAAAAGCACCTCACTGACTACCAGTGAATTGGCGACTGGCTTAGGAGAAGCTTCGTCATCTGTTTTGGACCTCGATGGTCAGTCTTAGTCTTTTTTTTTTGCATTTTTTGTGAACTCCGGTGGTCGGATTGCTATCTGACGACATTTCAGGGTAGTTAAATCTGTTTCCAAAATATTTTGAAGCAAAGATATACCGACGCTTAATAGTGTGTTGGTTAAATCTAGCACAAAACCAACAGAAAGGCACATTATGATCTGAGCCTAGGCAAGGAATACAGTACAAATGAAAATCCTTATGAGGTATTTGCTTCCCACAAGTAATGCAATTATTAACTTTTACTGACATCAGTATGGAGCAAGAAAAGGTTTCCCCAACTGGGTACTTAGTTTTAATTGAAGACTTCGGTTCTGAAACTCGAATTTGAAAATTTCAGGAGTCAGCCGACTGGCACTTGCGAACTGCTTCTGCTTCTGACACCGCGTGGCAAGAAAGACTAAACAAAATGGCGTCGGCTGCCTCTTTTATACCCCTGACAACCTGACATCATGGAAGAGGTGACAGCAACTGACGCAGGACCCAAGACTTTGATATTCAGGCTGACTGAGGGCAACCTGCCAGCAAATTACCCAAATGTAATGACTGCAACAGTGAAATACAAAGAACATCAGGAGAGGACCCAGGATTGAACCCTGTGGTACTCTACTCATCACTGATCTGAAGTCAGACTTGGAGTCGGCTAATTTTACTGTGTGCGTTCTGTCAGTGAGCCAGTTGGCCGCCCATCTTGTGACATAGGGATTTATGCCCAGTTTAGTGAGTTTATTCTATAATTCCAGAGTGGGGGATGGTATTGAAAGCCTTGGCAAGGTCAAGATTGGCTGTGTGCACTACCTTGCCCTCATCTATGGCTCTAGTAACTGCTTCAAAGAAGTCAGTCAGGTTTAGTAGACATGATCTACCTTTTACAAACCCAAACTGTATGGAGTCCAGGGTTTGGAGGTTCCCTATGTCTTTGTTTATAAGATCCAACATGATACTTTCCATGGTCTTGCAGACCAGGCTCGTCAGGCTAATAGGGTGGTAGTTTCTGAGGTCTGTGGTGGCACCCCCTTTTTGGAGTGGGATAACCATCACTGCCTGCCATTCAGTAGGCACATAGCCTGAGGTGAGGCTATGATTGAACATGGTACTTAAGTGGGGTGCCAGTTCGTTCTGTAGTTCATGCAGTATGCAGCCTGGGATGTTGTCTGGTCCCATGGATGCTGTGTTCTTGGCTTTGGAGAGTACAGTATTTACTTGTTCATCCATGATTACAGAGGCTTTGCATTCTTCTGGTATTAAGATGGGCCCTTTATGGGGTGAGAGGGAGGTAAAGTTAGCACTGAACCTATCTCCCAGGATGTTGGCAATATATTGTTGGTTTTGTATATTTGGTGCCATTGTGCTGTAGCTCAGAGCAGATCTGAGTGTTGCCATTGAGATTCTTGACATAGCTGTAGAATGCTTTGTAGTTGTCTTTGGAATCAGTGGCGATTTTATTTTCTTAACTGGCTTTGGAGGATTTTATGAGGAATCTCAGCTTCTTGCTGAGGCTGACCAGGGAGTTCCTCCAATCTTGGGATTTTACTCTTTTTTGCAACAGCTTCTTCCTTCTGTTGTAGAGTTTGTTTATGGCAGAGGACCACAAGATTGTCTTCCTTTTTTTTGGAAGATAGCGTCTTGGTGCTGTTGGGGATGGCACAATCCATACACTGGTGTATGCGCTTATACAGTGCATTTGTGTAAGATTCAGCTGTTTTCCATCTGCATGGGTGTCATGAAGTTTGCCACTTCTGTCTTAAGAAGCATGAAATGAAGTTGGCTTTGGAGTAGTTTTTGACAGGGGTTTCCTTAATGGGGGGTGGGGTGGGATATAGAGGTCTAGGGTGATTAGCTTGTGATCGGATCGGACCAGTAAGGAGCTGACCTCTGGCATGGAACACCGGTTACCCATATTGGTAATTACCAGGTCCAGGATATTGCTGACCCTGGTGGGGGTGTGGACAAGCTGATCCAAGGCGTTGGGATTTATGAATTCCAGAAAATGTTGAGTGAATGAGTCGGTACATGAGTAGTTTTCCCAGTTGATGGTGGGGTAGTTGAAATCGCGCATAATTAAGGTATTGGGTTGTACCTTAATATTTTCCAGTATCTTAAGAAATGAAGAGTGGGAATCCTGGAGCATGGTGGGGGATCTGTAACAAGCTACAACTTGGATTGCAGTCTTACCCAGTGTTAGTTGCACTTGGATAATTTTGGATGCATTATGTCAACCAACTAGTGTGTGGATATCCTTAATAAATATGGACAGGCCTCTGCCTTTAGTGTTTTTGTTCAGGTTAGGTGGCCGAAAGGTGTGGTATGAGTTATAGCCTGGTAATGCAGGGGTGGTCTCTAGTTGTCTTAACATCATGTATAATGCAAACTACAATAGGTTTAACACTGCATGTAGAATAAAAATATGCTAGTAGGTCATCATCACAAATCAAATGAGTTCTTATACCATATATGAAAATATCTGAAACTTACCTTCTTAAAATATTGAATAATGGGATCCAACGTAAGATATTTCTTCATGGTGGTGGGATAGTTAATTTCTTTTACTCGATATGTGTATCAAAAGGCACTAATAAATGGAGGATTTGAGCAACACATATGAAACAAAGAGGGTTATGATCATAGCCATTGTTCTGTGTTTGAGATTTGGATCCCAAGAAATTCATCTCAGGAGTGCACCTTGAGAAGTGAATCTTGACATCTATGTTGAGAATACATAATAATTATTTAGGATCATTGAAACCCATCACAACTCTTTGTTTTGCATGGAGTTTTATCCATGTAATACTGGTTGCAAAAAAAAAAAAAAAAAAAAATGAAAGTGTGAAGTGTTCTACTGGCTTTGAAAACCAGTAGACCTCTTAGGGAGTGCTGTCACAAAGACAATATGTACATATAATTAGAGGAAAAAGTCAGGGATAGTTTTTAAATATTGCTGTAATTAAGTTAGTTACAGGCTGATGTCTGTAAAGTTCTATGGACAGAATCTGTGACAAAATATTCAGGGACAGGTGAGAGTAAAGGAACTTCCCTTGGGTAAGACCTGACTGTAACAGCACGTAGGGGGTATGCAACAATTGTTTCACATGTGAAATTGCTGTTACAGTGTGGTCTTGCTCTACAGAAGCACGTAAAAGGTTTATGTTTTTAAGATTTTGGAGTGTAATTCTGATGCTGCATGTATTAAAGTTGTTATTAATGGAAGGTAGCCATTAGTACTGAACATACAGTAGTCATGCCTGTCTTACTTAAAGCCCATTTAACACCTGCTTCAATGTATATAATGATATGATGTATACTATGACGACTTTTTCCCAGAGCATCCTCTATCAAAGGGCTGATTGGCTTAGAGAGACGGTTACAAAATGAAAAAGCAAAAATACAGATACTTTCTTTATATAGCGAAGTACCATCAATTAGTTATGGATATACAGAAGATTAGGTTCCAGAATCATGAAAATGTTCTAACATCCACACTCTAACAGCTACTTGACTTACAAAACACTGTAATGTTATAACTGTTCTGGCAATATGACCCAATATGTTATGGCTGAAAGAAATGAGCCAGAGCTGTTTAAGTGCATCTCGTAGCACTGCGAACATAAAGTGTGACAGCACATCAGGTTACATTATATGTGTTTTAAAGTTACTACAGTTGCATAAAAAAATGCATTACCCATCCTGACAGTGAAATGTGTTTAGAGACTGCATAGAACATGACCTTGGAAGGCAACAAAATGGATGGCTACTGGGTTTAGTAGGGCAAGAATTCAATATGAAGGCAATAAAGACCCTTTGGAAAGGCATCGCAATTAAAATACATCTATAAGCAACAACAAAATTAGAGAAATCAGAGAAGTGAATGAAGTTGAGGAAGAAGTATCATTTTAAGTAAAGTTACATGCTCTTGCCTTCATTCTGCATGTCAGACAGTTCCTTAAGCAACATTAATAAAGATAATTGTATGTCAAAATGAACTTCTAAGTTGCAGTCTTACAATTCTTTTGCAGATCAGTCTGACATTGTGAAAAGTAATATGCTATTAGTTATAAATTAGGCATCACATCTCATGCAGATGTAATTGTTTTAATTTACAGCAGTCAATAAAATAATTTCACAAAATTATACATTGACTTTATAATACCTAATAGAAGACTAGGAAACCTCACTATTATGGAATGAAAGTTATGACAAGGTAATCAGGACCAGCTTGCAATTATTTGATTGCGCCTTGCAGTAATGAACTAACATGTCTTTATGATAATAAAGTAAATAATGACAGCAATTAAGCGTGAAGACCTACTGACTTTTCACTTTTCTGAATGAACAGAAGGAAAAAGAATCACTGTGGCTGTTGAACAAGTGTATGCCAAAGTTAGAGCTCGCTCCTGTAAAGATTTGGTCAAAGACTACTGACAGACTCTAAAGGTTTAACCCACTCAAATTAGTACTCATGCATAATATCAAAGTAATATCTATACCATATACATCCCAAATGCCTTAATACCCTTTTGAAATAGCCACCTGTATATTTTCAGATTGAATCTTACATTTAATAGTTTATATATGATATCTATATTCTTTGTACTTTATTTTAATGTAAAACATTTCCTTCAACTGATTACTGGTCAAGGTCATAGCTTTTTAAATATGTAGAATTTTGGAATTAAATGTTCAGGTTAGGTATTTAAGGGGCCTTCTGACAAAGTGTTCTGTTCTTTTGAATGGTCCATTTAGTTAAAAGGTGCTAAGACTAGGCAGCTCATTTGTGTTCTGGCAGGTGGATGAGGGCAGATAAGCAGACTTAATTTACATATCAGTCTTACAATATATCACAAATGTGTACTTGCTTATCAGGTAACACTTCTTCAAAAATATTCACGAGTGACTCATCATTTTGGTGGCAACTCCAAGAACTGAAAGAAATATTTATGCAAGCAGTAATGCTTCCCCCAGTCACTTTTCCTAAGTTGGTTTAGCTGGCAGAATATTAGATTCACCCTAGAAATAGTAATAAGGTAAATTATTTTGATGGCATTATGCAAGAAGGCAAATATCACATATACATACACACTTATGCTCTACTCACCCTTATTTTCTTAACTTAGTTTAACTAGTGGTATGCTTGTTACCTTTCTTTAATTTGATGTCTAATCATAATTTTATTTGCATTTTATTTCTGTTTAATATGCATTTGCATTCAGGCAGTGTTTTCCATTTAGGTAGTATACGTCAGATTTAACTCTTAAATAAAACAATACCAGATAGTCTTTCTAATGCGCTGGTGCGCATCTGTGTATATGAGACACACACAAACACACATACTGCGCGCGCGTGTGTGTGTGTGTGTGTGTGTATAAATATATATATATATATATATATATATTTATACATATATATATATATATAAATATATATATATATATTTATACATATATATATATATAAATATATATATATATATATATATATATATATATAAATATATATATATATATATATATTTATATGTATGGGTCCACTTTCTAATCTTGAAAAACTGAAATCTCGAATTTCAGTATTTCAAGTTAAAAATAACGAAAGCGCAGTTATTCGAAACTGCACTTTGTCGAATCTCAGTTTCCCGAATTTGTGTTAGGTTTGCTGCAGTGTGTAATTTAGTGTGTTCTGTCTCTTTAAGGGTAGTGTGGTCTAGTGGTCAATGTTTGCTATGTACGGAGATACAGGTAGATGTTTAATTTTTAAGTTTTTTGGTAGAAATTTGTTAATATTTAATTTTTGTGGGGATTTGTAGGAGTAGATTGGAGTAGGTAGGTAAGAGTACATATGTGTGAGTTTTGAATGTGGTGATTTATGTATGTGTGTAGTGTGTTCGTGTGTGCTATTAGTGAGTATAAATATGACTGATTATACACACAGATCTAGTTTTAGAGTAATAGAATGTTTGAAATCTAGTCTAAGATTAGGAGATTTGAAGAATTTAACACAACAATGTGAATTAAGGTGGATTTTGGAACTGGAAGCAGATAGACTCCCTGGCCTTAATGACAGGGCTTCCATTAAACCACACTTAAAAGCCAGACCCTTGGGATGAAATATGTGTTTTATATATGCATTATATGAATTGTATGTGTTATATTTAATAATTTTTTTCTTATATATGCAGTCAGTATGCATTTATATGTGTGTATATATATATATATATATATATATATATATATATATATATATATATATATATATATATATTACTGTTTTTATATGGATAAGTGATTATTTATGTATAGGTATGTATATATGAGATATTACTTGGAGTTAGAGATGTGAGTTGACTTTAAGATCTTGATTGCTCTAATTGATTGTTTAATTGTATATATATATATATATATATATATATATATATATATATACACATACACACACACACATACACACACACACACAAACACAAACAAACACACACACACACAGAGCGATGTGATGAGTGTTTTGTAATAGTCTGAGGAAGCATCATTTGATGCGAAAGCGCTTTCCTGGTATTAAAATTATATTTTACTGCTTTTAGCCACCTCATTTTGCATTTTATTTATTAAATATGACTGTCTGCAATGGGAGCATAAGGTATGTAAGGGAAGGCCTGTGTTTTTTTTTTTCCAAGTTAGTGCGACCTCGGAGTTGGTATATATAAGTAGCGGGGGTGGGAGGGCACAGGAGGGTTTGCACCCCTGCAGAAACATCTGGTTGTGGTATTGTTTTGAGTTTAGTGTTCATGTATTGTTTTGGGAGGAGGGCTGGATTTTTATTTGTGTTTTGTTATTTTTGATATTTTTATCATTCATCGTGTGGTGCGGAGGGATTGGGATTTCTTTATATGTAGCATTTCTAACTGAGCTGGGCCAGTCATGGCTTTGTAACTCAAGCAGAGATCACCTCTAAGTAGGAAATATGAGACAGAGAACAGCTGGAATCTTTTGAGTCTGTCCATGTAGGGCATGTGTTTAATGCCTATGATTTTCTTTGTGAGGTACTTCTGTGGCCTCTCCAGCTGTTGCAAGTTTCTAGTGAGGTACACGCCAAATGGGACATTATACTCAATGACTGGTCTAATGAGGGAAGAGTAGAGAGAGATGATGACCTCTTTCTTCCTGGATGCAAAACCCTCGGTAATGAGATGTGCCACATAGAAGGAATTTATGACAGTGGCAATGTAGTGGTCGAAGGAGAGTTTGCTGTTAACCAGCATCTCCAGATCTCTTATAATGCCTTCAGTGTTCATTGAGCTCCCATCAAAGTGGTAATTAGTGGGAACTGAGTTTTTACCAAAGGGGATGATGGCACATTTTTTGGCATTAAGCTTAAGACCATGGTTTTGACACCAGTCATTGGTCTCAGTGAGGCCTTTCTGTAGAATGTCTGCATCACTTGGGGAGTTAATAATGGTTTCCAGCTTGCAGTCATCTGTGAACTTGGTCAGCCAGAGGCCCCTTGTGTTGGCCTAGACTTCTGAGAAGTAGATGCCGAACAGGAAAGAACCCAGGACCGATCCCTGTGGGACTCCATGCATGACTGGTCAGCAGTCTGACATGGAGTCCACTACTTTTACACTGTGTGCAGCCCACCTAGTGATACAGGGGTTGATGCCTAGTTTGGTGGGTTTATCAATAATTCTTGAGTGAGGAATGGTAGCAAAGGCCTTGGCCAGATCAAGGTAGCCTGTATGTACTGCCTTACCTTCACCCACAACACTGGTGACTGACTCAAAGAAGTCAACCAGGTCGAGCAGGCATGATCTCCCTTTCACAAAGCCAAATTGCGTGGGGTCTAGTGTTTGGAGATTTCCTATATCTTTGTTAATCAGGTCCATGATGATGTGCCCCATAGCTTTACATATTAGACTCATCAGGCTAATGGGGTGATAATTCCCAGGGTCTGTAGTTGCTCTCCCTTTATGTAGAGGGATGACTGCAGCAGTGTGCCATTTGATAGGGACAACGCTTGATCTGAGGCTATGACTGAACAGGGCACACAGATGTGGTGCCATTTGCTTTGTAGCTCATGTAGAACACAGCCAGGGATATTATCAGGTCCCATGGAAGCTGTATTCCTGGCCTTGAACAATGTAGCTTTAACCTGTGCTGCAGTAATGTTGGGTACCTGGCATTCTTTCGGTATTGTGATTGGTCCTTTGGGGGGGGGGGTAAAGTTAGCACTGAATCTGTCGGCCAGTATGTTGGCAATATCTGTTGGCTGAGTATAGGAGGTACCATTGTGCAGTATCTCAGAGCAGAGCAAATCTAGGTATTGCCGTGGAAGTTCTTGATATAGCTATAGAAGGCTTTGTGATTGTTTTTAGTGTCTGTTGCAATTCTGCCTTCATAGCTGGCTTTAGAGGATTTGATTAGGTATCTCAACTTTTTGTTGAGATTAATAAGGGAGCTTTTCCAGTCTTGAGACTTCACCTTTTTCTGCAACAGTTTCCTCCTTCTGTTGTTGAGTTTATTAATGGGAGGGGACCACCAGATTGGTTTCCTTTTTTTGGAGGAGAGCATCTTTGCTCTGTTGGGTATGGCTAGTTCCATGCATTTGTGTACATGTTTGTACAGTGCATTGGTGTATGATGTGGTAGTCCTGCATCTATTTTCCATTGACATGGGTGCATTGAAGTTAGCCACCTCTGTTTTTAGGAGTCCAAAGTCAAGAAATACATTTTCAAAATGAAAGACTATAAATACCTTTTAACTTACAAAATGCTGCATTATTCAGTATACAATAAGGAAAGAATTTAATTAATAAAGATTAGATGGATATCTTAAAATAGCACCTGAGGCTACCGCATATCCAGTCTGAGTTCTGATAAATCAATCCATGTCTGAAAATAATGTCCCCCGACTAAGAAAAAAATCATTATTCCATAGCAATTGTGAAATCCATACAAACCTTTCAAGCTATAGATCAATTACAATTTTATCTTCCACATCAAACATACTAGAAAAATGTATTAATATGTAATATCTCAACTATTTAATAGATAACAAGCTTTCATCTTCAACTTAACATGGATTCTGTCATCATCACTGCACGTGTGCTTTGCTGAATTTTGTTAATACTGTCATCACCCATACAAGTGCCAGAAACATAAGCTCTAGACCTTCATAGATTTATCAAAAGCCTTTTCTTGGGCTAGGCTTATATAGGCTCCAGGGCCGTTAGCCTTGTACACACCTATGAACCTATGAACCTTTGATATCATCTCCCATCCGAACTGCTTACATAAACTTCCATCCTTAGGGCTCATAGACTCTTCAATGCAATGGTTTCATAGCTGCCTATCAAAGAGAATACAAGCATTGACATGGAAAAATGATTGGCGAAAACTATTGGTGTCCCACAAGGATCTATACTAGGCCCCACACTATTCAACATACTCTTTAATACCCTCTGCACTGCTGCAAAAAGGAAAAAAAAAGGAAAAGAAAAAATAAAAAAGCTGCTATAGTTTAAAATATTAATGACTGAACCTTAATGTGCTCTGACAAAACTGTCTCTAAACTCCAAGACCTGATAAGATGGCTAAATAAGTCACAAATTCTAAATCCTGAAAAGACAAAATTACTGCTATTTACCCCAAAAGATATCTCTACTGAATAACCCTATTCACTATCATCTCTGCCAACGACACCATGGTGGAATAAGTAAACTACACAAGGTTACTGGATGTCATCATAGATAACTGGTTGCAGATCATCCACCACGTATCATTCATGATAAAAAAACTGCATCAAAGACTAGGCACATTATACAGAGTAAATATCTACTTTGGTGATATAGCCAGAAGATGTATAGTCTCTACTTTTTACTGCTATTCCTCCTCTATTGCTGCCCCAATCTTCATTAACCTTCAGGTCATACAATTGTCTAAGTTTCAGCACTGTTATCATAAAATAGCTAACTACAATGCATAAAGATTTCTATAAGCAAAAAAAATGATCAGCCCTTAACAAATTAATGTAGCACTCCCTCAATAAAATGTTAAATTCTACAAAACAATCACATATCAATAACACTAAATTATCTAATATTGCAAGTGATTCTATATTTAAACAGTGTAGTTAAATTATAGGAGCACATCCCAGTACCACTGGAATCCATTCAGAATGTAAGCACAACTAAAGCTTCCTCTATCAAATCAGTGCATCTGCTCCTGCACATTTCCAGGAAAAAATGCTACTGTAATCTTCAGTTTGCCATATCATCAAACTATTTCTCTTCACTCTGAATTCTATGCCTCACAGTCAGTCTTCACCAGTACCTGAATGGATTTTCTTGCACTGTCCAGCCATTTACATATTTTTGTGACACTGTTCATCAACCACATATATTCTTCTAGTATAAACCTTAGGAAAGCCATAAATAGTTATCTCCACACCTGTTTAATACTCTACCTCTTAACAACAATATTAACATCTTATTGCTCTACAGAGTTCCTTCCTTCACTTCTATTTCTTGGAATTTCTAATCACTTATCACAAGATTTATTATCCATTTGACAAACCCAATAATACATTTCTCCAGATTCTCTCTGTTCAACATCTACTAAATGGACCATAGGATCATAGGAGATTACCAGGCAATCGACCTGGGGGTCATTTTCAGCCTAGCCATTTCATTCCAATGTAATAACAGAAATACTAGTCAATACCCAATATTGCATTTAGTGATGACTGCTTATGTCCAGGAGGGTTGTGGGCTGTATCCCTTATAAGAATTTATAATGCCCATCCACTCATTCAAGTTCCTCTTGAACAATGTCATAGAGGTGCTCTGTTTCACATGAATTGGTAGCCTGTTCCAAAGACATGGCAGTTGCTGGGAGATAAATCTGCCCCTTCAGCATGTCCTATTTAAGTCACAGGCCATATTTAGGTCCCTGGAATGAGTAGCCCTAGTCCTGTTAGATTTATAGATATGCAGCAAGTTCATTAGGTTTGGGTCTTGGATTGCTCTGTAGGCCAGGCATAAGTCTCTTCTAAGAAGTCTATATGACACATGGTATGGTGACAGGGATTTTAGTCGATCCAAATGCTGGAGGCCCTTGATCTTCTTTGTTAAAAACCTCTGAGGTCTCTCTATCTGCTGTAGATGCTTAGTACAGTACATACCAAATGGAGCATTATACTCAATTATGGACCAGATAAGTGCCGAGTATAGGGGGGGTTATAACTTCTTTTGCTCTTGAGCCGATGCCTTTACTAATCAAGGATGCTATGTAGAAAGTTTTCCTTTCTACAGCAGACACATGGTGGTCGGGTATCTTTACCACTGTAGTAGTTTCCTTTATTTAGTATGAATGTAATCTAATTAGCAAATGTATGTGTAATTGTAAGGTAAATTACTTAATGTTTATTCATGTATATTACTGAATGTCTGTTTAAAATGTTTGTAATATGTTGGAGCTTTTCTCCTCAGGCCTCTACTGAAAAGAGGATTTTGACTAAACTCAGTAGGACAAACTTGATAAACAAAGCAAAATAAATAAAAAAATACAAAATCAGGGATACATGAGTTACAGTACTGCTGATTTGTTTGAACAGAACTTAACTTTTTTTTACTCATATCCACACTGCAGTTTTAGTCTGTCAAGACTGCAGAACTTTGGTGGTAAATAAGTTTTCCATTTCCATAAAGGTTGTCCTGTTTCATATTCCTGTTGTCCTGTTTGCATATTTAGAGAGGTAGAAGTGTGAAAGGCACAATCCCACCTGAGGAGTATAAGAGGGGTTTCTGCAAAAATAACAACTTTACATTATGTTTCTTTGTGTTGACTTTGGAATGAGAATGCTTTCTGATGCAATCACAGTGATACCATTTAATTAATGTGTTTTCAGAAGTTAGCATATTACAATTTAAGCAATACAAGAAATACATTTGCAGCTATTGATTAGTAATGTTTTTTGTACTGTCTACAGTTTTGTCTTTCATTTTTCAAAAATTATTAAGTTTAAGGCTGTAAATAGTACATCAAAGATCTAACTATTGTATATACCTTACGTTCCCCAAATAAGCAACTAACGTTCCTACCAGTTATTAATTTTGATGATTTAGTAACTGGAAAAAACCTTAATGCACAGAAGCCTCTCCCATGGGCAACTTAACAACAATGACTTTGGTCAAGTTTCTAAATATATTTTTATTTATTTTTCAGAAATAATTTCAGATCAAATTAAACACATTGCATCTTCAATTTAGCATTTGATTACTTGATGGGTTATATATATTTTAAGGAATGAGGACTACCAAAAACCCAGACTATGTTATATCTGCATTTTGAAATGTCATCAACATACTCAAAAACTGTGTACACGGAGAACCCTTAAATGCTGGCCATGGGCATGTCCTGAGTTTTCTTTCTCAGTGAAGAACAATACCTATAAAATAAACATATGAACTGTCTGAATTAATCAGATTATATTACTTCAAATGAACCGAATATTATTGAAGTATTTCAAATATACATATCAATGTAAACCATACTGTAGTTCTAAAATCAAACTAAATTAGTTTCATCAAAGAATTTCATTACTCAGATATAGGGATATCTCCAAATCCTATACACTGGCAAACTAAGATGACGGTGGGCAAATACTTTCAAGAACAGAAACCTTGAACAATAAAATTGGGTTTAACCTTCCTTCAAGTATAAATAAATGAAGAATCCTATCATAATCCATGACACATTTCATTATATATACATTTTTGTCACCATTCATTATCCTATGTCTCTTTACCACAGTGCCCCTTGTTCATCATTAATACCATCTTCTCATCTCCTCTGTATAGATGAGGCTGGCATGGATCTTCAAGCTATCCAATGAGGCCTCACCATTATTCCATCTGCCATTTTTTATGCCCTACCCCATCTCCCTCCCTCACTGCAATCCTTTTGGACATGCAATGAGGATGTACTGATATATCATCCCACCTCCATAGCTACTCAGTTAATGTCATCACCCTAATACCTCCTTGGACAGTGCACTTCTTTAATATCCTTTGCCTCCACCAGAGATTGTTCTGTACAAAGTCATGGTATTATAACTCCTACTCAAAATAGATTCAGTTTAGCATTATTGCCTTCAGTATATTGCCTGGTTGACCGCGTTCATCTATTGGCACAAAGACTTCATCAGAACAAAGCAGGAAATAACATAAGCCCCATTCTGATAGGTCTAGAAGTATAGTATTAGAGTACCGCCCTTCCTTTTTTCAATTTAAGCAGGTCATTACTAAGTTTTGGAATATTTTCATATCTGACAGAGAGACATTGAGTCTCCTGGGGAACAACCTCAGTTTGTTTGTCAGAAGGGTAAGAATTTAAAACAACATTTTGAGGTTCCATCAAAGTCATTGTGGGTTTCACATAAAAATAATGTAATGAGGAAGTGCGGTTAATGTAGCCAATGTCATTCCATTTTGGAGGCTAACATTTTGTTAATAAGTCCATGTAACAGGGAAATTAAGTTAGCTGATGGTTGGGATTGTAACTCCAGCAAAGTTGTATATATTGCAGTTTGTTCCACATGCCATTCATTTTATATAGGGAAAACACAGCGTGTGTTTAAATGTAGAATTTATGAGCATCTCAATGACATTAGGAACTGCAATAGTAATAATGCGTTATATAAGCACACACTTAGTTGTAACCATTTTGTTTCTTCTAAATTTGCTGTTTTAGAGAAGCTGTTAATTTATTCACATGGTAGTCCTTTAAAAACTATTTCAGAAATGAAGGAATTATTATGGTAATTATGCTTGAACTCAGTGGACCCCCCTGGTTTAAATGAAAACACCTCAGTATTGAGTGTGTTAAAACTAAGAGCTTATGAGTTTTGTTACATTGTATTTATATCCTATTCGGGCTGGGATTCCTTAGGCATCTGTTAGCTTTATGTTGTGTTTGTTTTGTAAGTTTCTGTGATTGTTGTCATGGTAACTAATTATTTGTTTTAAATATTTAATTATTAGTGCTAAATTGTTAGAATTTAAAAAGGGCTTATGTCATTTCCTGCTTTGTTCTGATGAAGTCTTTGTGCCAATAGATGAAAGCGCTCAACCAGGCATTGTGGGTTTCTAATAAAATTTCACTTGTGGATTTATTGCCAAATCTGGTTGCCTTTGTGTCCCTTGTGGTGCATCATCTTTGATTATCGTTAGTTACTCAGTTGCTGTGCTTGTTGTTTTGCCTTCAGTATATTATGTGACATTCTTCCAATACCAATAAAAGTACCAACATCAGTAAGAATGTTTACTTTTATCCATTGTGCTTTTATGTCACGTGAACCAGATCATGGTGCTACTTTGTATCATTTTCTAATGCTGCTCTGTCAAAGATGATACTAACATTTCATTTACCTGTGTTTACTGAGTCTGATATTACATTGTACCAAAGTAGCTTTTTCCCCATGGATCTCTTCTGACTCAGTTGGACATCCCCAGCCAACAATAAATAAATACATAAATATTTATTCCTTTGTTACAGTATAGTTCTGGTGTGAAACTAAAATTGATCCACTGAGATTAGTGCTCCACCACAGTAAAGAAATTCAGGTAGATAGAGAGACAGATAGATAGATAGATAGATAAATAGATAGATAGATAGATAGATAGATAGATAGATAGATAGATAGATAGATAAAACGTAAGACCTCTGAAAATTCGTAATTGCTTTCTGAAGGGGATGGTAAGGGGAAATGGACATAACTCTATCCCTATCTATGGCTGTTGTCAGAACGCACTCACCTGAAGAGAAGATGGCAGGAAAATGGAAGAAAAAATATATGTTATGGGTGATGGGATACCAGCACTAGTGGCAAAACATGCTAGAGCTGGTGCTTCTTGAAAACAGGCCCGCATCAGGAATAGCTAGTATATTCATCACGCAGTGAATCCTAAGAGTATTCTCCCACTTACAGCAGTACAAAACCCAGCAGATATCAACCATGTACTCATCCAATGTTAGAGCCATCCTCATGGTCTCTGCATGTGGGGGCTGGCCCAGATGAAATACTCCAGTTCTAGCCAAGGGAGCCATCCTTGACTTGGGGAAAGGCATGACCACTAGGTATGTCCTGGGAGATGATGGGGATTACTAGTCATGAGCCAGTTGTGAATGGTTATGATTGAGATATATGCACATGTGAAGGGTAGTGAGAGTTCTCAACTCATTTGGAATGTGGGAATGTCTCATGGAAGAACAGCAAAAATTAGACTTTTACCAATGTCTGGCCTTTGGCTCCCTTGCATTCTTCTACCAGTACACCACTGACCAGGTCTCACACAAGGGACCCTCCTTGTGATCCTTGAAATAGTCACCCTCCAGAGATACCATGCTACCTATAGTAGAATAGGCCTCAAGTTTCTCCCCTCATCTTTTGCAAGTTACTTCACTGATATACTAGTAAATGTGGAAAAGTTGTATGTAGTGCCTCTTTTTCAGAAAGTATAGAGTGCGCCATTATGGAGCCTCACTAGTGATATGTTAACCAGCAGAACAGTTTATAGGTTTATGCATTTTAAGCAGTGAACATGGAAGCTATCCAGTAACATGTATTAGGATCAAAAGCCAAATACACAGTGAAAGAAAGGTAGTAGGGATTGAAAGTGCTGACTTATGTATTGGTGTCAGCAGATAGTGTTGATGCCTCACAGCAACAGGTTCCCTGGTTTGATTCTCGGCTGGGTTCATTCTGTGTGGAGTCTGCATGTCCTCCTTGTGATCACATGGACTTCCTTCCACATTCCAAAGACACACAATAGGTGGATTCGGCACTCTAAATTGACCATAGGTGTGAGTGTTTGTGTGAATGTGTGGTGTGGAAGAATTACTGCAGCAGGGCTAGCTACCTGGGAGTGTAAACCTTGACTCTAGATGATTGTCACTGTTGAAGTGACTCTAGATGATTGTCACTACTGAAGTGACACCTCGACCCCATATGCAAAATGGGAAAAAGAGGTGATGGATGGATGGATGGATGGATGGATGGATGGATGGATGGATGGATGGATTGATGGATGGATGTGTACCTTCACACATAGAAGCTGAAAACAATTCATAAGTGGGCCAAGCTGGAAATATCTGTAGAGATAATCCCAATAATGATCTACTGCAGTGCTATGTAACTGAACATTTTAAAGGAAAAACACTGAAAGGTAAGTTATTAAAATTTTGAAGGTAAAAAATGGAAATGCAAGTTGTAACCAATAAGACAGGTGCCAGTATAGCTTCTATACCATATGGTATGAATTCAACAATTCAAAAAATGTTCAATTCAACTTGCCTACTCATTTAAACTGAGGAATATTATAAGTGGATGGAAAGAAATTTACTAGTAGGTGACTGAGTGAGATGAATGCAGTGAAACTGGAGGTCAAATCCCCTTCCTTCATGGATGCAGCATTCTAGAGTTAATTACAGCAGCTATTATGCAAGTTACACATTTGTCTGTATGTGAACTCTCCACTTCAACAAACAAAAACTCTCATCACACTTTGCAAATTGTAATCTTTTCTCAGTTGGCTTTATTTATATGTAAAATATAATATATATTTATAATTCATTGCTACGTAACTCCCATCCATCAAATTAGGCTGGATCCTCTAAATAATGTATATATTTTATTTTACAGAGAACTCTTTAACATTTATGTAAGTTCTTAAGATTTAATAAATACATTAATTCTATTTATTTATCTTCTATTTATTTATCAGCTATATAAGTGCTTATTCTACTGCAGGCCCAGCACTAAGAGACTCCATGCTAAATATTCCCATGAAATTAATGCTGATCTAATGCAAATTCCCTAAAAATGAACCACATAAATGCATACACTAAGCTCTGAATACTTTATGCCAATGCATGCCTACTATAAATCAAACAGTCTGGTAATCTCAAGGTCCCAGTTAAAGTGACATATGTAACATGTATAAATAATTGTCAATTTTATCAGAAAAGACAGTATCCCTTTAGGAGCAGAGTGGGCCAAAGTCATCAGTAATGACAAACTATACTGTTCTATCCACTTAACTCACCTTCCAGATTTGACATCTCTGAACTTGCTGTTAGTTGCCCTCCATGTCAATGCAGGTAAGTAAATCATCCATGGCTGTACTTAATATACACCAACTGACTCCACAAGGTATCATCAATATAGATTGAACTGATTCAAGGTGATGCCCTTTCTCACCCTCAGATGCAACATTTCAGTCTTTCTCACCATACTTCAAAACCAACTTTTAACAACTTAGTCTAGAGTAAATAGAGTGTTTTGTTTATTTATCTACTTATTTAATGACATTTCTTTATTGGGATAATACAAATGGAATAGCAAAAGCAAACTCTTTTGCAGTGGGGGAAAAGTACAACTACTAGGATAAGATACTGCAGAGTAAGCATATTAACAAATAGAAGAAAACAGAGAAAAAAGCATCTTACAGATTGCAATTGCACTGGTAATTTATCAGACTTACACAGGTGTGTGTGAGTGTGTGGTACAGATGGACTACCACGGCAGGGCTCACCACCCCACCCAGTGGTGTAAACCTTGGTTCCATATGATCGTCGCTGTTGAAGTGACACTCCGCCCCCATGTGCAAAAATACGAAAAGGGATTATGGATGGATGGATGGCTATACAATGCAGATTCAGGGTAGGTCAATTTTAAAATGTGATCACGTTTATATATATATCTGCATAGCAGTATGAGAGCTCAGCAGGGATAGTAGTTGTTATGCAGTACAGAGTATAAACAGGAGTAGTCCAGAGAGGTTTTCAGGTAATAGACTAAGTAGGGTAAGGAGACAAAAGTCTAAGCCTTTAGGAGTTCGAGAAAGTGGAGTGGAAAAGGTTATGGAAAGAACAGACAGCAAGATAGTAGAACTGCAGTGGATGGAAAGGGAGGAGTTGAATAAAGTGGCAGGATACATCTGAGAGCAGAATATGAACAAGGGAAGGGAAAGGACAAGAGGAATGGAAGCAGGCCAACCATACATTATATGTAATCGTTTTATAAAATATATCTTATTACTGAGGAGAAAGCAGGAAGGAAAATCTGTCTAGAAAGGTGAAAAGAGTAACAAAGAATACCAAACCAGTACTCAGGAATGAAAACATTAATATTTTATTAAAAAAAGTTTTGATTTTAGTGTTACAGCTTTCATTCCTGAGTACTGGTTTGGTATTCTTTGTTACAGTTCTGGTTCTCAGTTTTTGTTGTAAGGTGAAAAGAGTGTTGGACTAGCCTGGGGTGGAAAAGGAACACAGGCATGCATCTGGTAACTATTACTTGAGGTGAATTTTGAAAAGTTTGTTGTGGTAATTTTGTCTTGGTAGTAGTGACAAGGAGTTTGTTAGTCTAGATTCACAGGGAGAGCATGTAGAGTCACCAGATGAATTATTAAATGATCGGCTTAAGTGCAGAAGCAGTTTGTTAGTGGAGTTGCCTATTTGGGGAGTAATGTTGAAGAATGTTACTTAGGACTGGCCATTGGCCAGGTTTGTAGACAAGCTTGTTTGTGGTTAGTGGCCTTGAGAAGAATAAGTAGTGTAGTGTGAATGTGTTTTTTATTTTTAAGACAAGGCAGTTGTGTGTTTTATAATCATGCTTTAACCAAACAATTTCTCAGTCACTGAAATCCAGTTAGTGATCACTTTCCAACCTTTTCAAGTCTAGTAAAAACAGAGATTACATCAAGCCATTTGTACCAGCCAATAGGCATCACATGTAACTTCAGTGTAGGCATAATCAGCAACTTCCACAAAAACAACTTTGTGTACCTGCCACCAGTCAGTTTTTCAGAAGCACTTTCCTTAAACTGCTTGATGCCATGAACCCCACTGCACATAAAGTGTAATAACTAAAATGTCCTACCATTAGTCACCTCCAAAAAAAGGCAACAATGAAGGACTAGGACAGTAGCAGGTATGAATATACCATGTTTATATAAGCCACATCATGGCTTAGTATCAACTGGACTGGACTATATTATGCCTTTATTTTACATATGCATCAAATGATTATTAAAAGTTTTATTATGTATTGAAGGTAAAGTCAGTATTCTTCTACCTTGTATCTCATTCTGCTACAAGTGAAATTCACTGCAACATATTTTTTTGTGTTTGGCTTTGTGGCATATAAGAATAAAGCCCTGATTTTGTGTTAGATGACGTGTTTGATTAGCATTTCCAAAAGCTGGAAAAGTGGGGTGGGCTGGGTAAAAACAGAGACTCTGATGGCACAGTTTCCATGACCTATCAAAGACCTCTGAACTGGGTAACCATTTTGTCCTTCTCTTTTTTTCTCTCTCCCCTCATTCTCTTATCTGCCATCGGGCACCGGCTCATTAGCTATCAGGCCAATAGTATTCATTTTATCAGGTCATCAGATCGTACGTTATCTACTCTGTACCTGTATCCCAAGGTATTCCACACAAATCAGTCGCTACACTCTTACTCTTCATCTTCTTCGTTAAAGACATGCTGACAGATTGTTACACTCTTTCTGTAATATGACACATAGATGGTATTATGATCTTCTATCGTACCTTCTTATCCAAAGACAATACTGCTTACCTACATCCTACTTTCAAAAATGTTGCAGTCTGGCTCAAAAAAACTCAATACAAAAAAGTGTGTTAGAGTGGTGAACTGGACCAAGCAACAGTCTTTCAGACTTTCTACCTAGCCTTAAATTATATGATATTACCTTGGACTCAGCAGTCAAATAAAACACCAACACTGCAATGCATCAGTATAACTATAAATTATACTCTTTGCTTGAGGTAACATGTCTCCTAAGCTGTCACTCTTTCCTCACTACTCCTACTGTCTACCCTGCTACCAGCTCTTTTCTACTGCACCTCACTAACAGCCTGTGTACCACACTCACTACCACACTAGAGCCGCTGTACCAGTGGCAGATCTGCAATTAACTTACCTAGTACCCAGTACATATTACCAAACAGGTGCTCCCTCAACTTAAAGATAAAAAAAAAACATGAATAACAAAAAATCTCAGCTTCTGCAAATGTAGCAAACTGCCTGACAAAACTACAATAGGCTAGAATAAGAACTCCAGCACTTCATCCACGACTGCAAATGAATAATCATTTATGACACAGTGATATCTTGGTGGCTTCATAATTCAATTCTGATACTGAGTATGTACATTTGCCTCTTGACCCCATCACAAATGCATTACTGTCTCTCTCTTAAAGGCAATAATTTTCTTGAACTAGGCAACAAAGTTGGTATCTCTTACCTCAAAATGGCCCAACCTATTCTGCATCACTCAAATAAATGTTAACACATAAGTTCCTTCATCAACTGGTACAATCCCTCATGAAAGCTTTGGTGAAAATTAATTTCCTCACAAAACCCCCTAAAACCCATAAAGGCCACATAGACTCATTGAGTGCAGCAGCTGCATCAAAAACCAGGAAATCCGTACCTTTACCTAAAAGGAATAGCTCCAGCTCTCAGGCTTCAGTATGTCTTAACATCACATGCTGTTTACATCTGGAAAATCATTAAGCATTACCTCATTACCTGTCTGGCCAATTATTAGTCCTTAACCCATATCTGTCTTACTTCTACCTAAAATGCAATCTTACCTGCACTAATATGACGGTAAGTTAAAATTAACATGATCAAAATGAAGGAAAATGAGGTAACTTTATCAATGCCTGCAGACTATTTCAGTCTAATCATTTCTTATCTACAATAGTTCTTGCAGTGTTTATTCTGTTTCCATCTACAATGGCAAACATACTCATTTCAGAAAGATCTGCTGTACTGTGTAAAACATATCAGTTTTTTAATTCCTACTCCAGAAATTAAGATAAAGAAAAACTCAGCTTTGGCCAGCTAAGAACTTGGTTATATTCAACTGGACGTATAAGAGAATTTAAGTACCTTTATCTGCACTTTTTAAAAAAAAAAAATACAGTATTTAATTTGATTTAAACTGTGTATGAAGGAGTGTTGAAGGGATATTTAACTGAAGTTATTCTGCTCTTCAGTAACTTGAACTGAAGCTAGTGTTGGCTGAATATTGTTATTTGCTAGTAATTACAGGTGTGGGGGTAGCCACATTCTTTGATTTCCTGTCCTTGCATATTTAACTGGTGCATGTGAAATAATTCCTGCTTTAAAAACTCAGCTTTGGCCAGCTAAGAACTTGGTTATATTCAACTGGACGTATAAGAGAATTTAAGTACCTTTATCTGCACTTTAAAAAAAAAAAAAAAATACAGTATTTAATTTGATTTAAACTGTGTATGAAGGAGTGTTGAAGGAATATTTAACTGAAGTTGTTCTGCTCTTCAGTAACTTGAACTGAAGCTAGTGTTGGCTGAATTTTGTTATTTGCTAGTAATTACAGGTGTGGGGGTAGCCACATTCTTTGATTTCCTGTCCTTGCATATTTAACTGGTGCATGTGAAATAATTCCTGCTTTAAAAACTCAGATTTGGCCAGCTAAGAACTTGGTTATATTCAACTGGAAGTATAAGAGAATTTAAGTACCTTTATCTGCACTTTTTAAAAAAAAAATACAGTATTTAATTTGATTTAAACTGTGTATGAAGGAGTGTTGAAGGAATATTTAACTGAAGTTATTCTGCTCTTCAGTAACTTGAACTGAAGCTAGTGTTGGCTGAATTTTGTTATTTGCTAGTAATTACAGGTGTGGGGGTAGCAACATTCTTTGATTTCCTGTCCTTGCATATTTAACAGGTGCATGTGAAATAATTCCTGCTTTAAAAACTCAGCTTTGGCCAGCTAAGAACTTGGTTATATTCAACTGGACGTATAAGAGAATTTAAGTACCTTTATCTGCACTTTTTAAAAAAAAAAATACAGTATTTAATTTGATTTAAACTGTGTATGAAGGAGTGTTGAAGGAATATTTAACTGAAATTATTCTGCTCTTCAGTAACTTGAACTGAAGCTAGTGTTGGCTGAATTTTGTTATTTGCTAGTAATTACAGGTGTGGGAGTAGCCACATTCTTTGATTTCCTGTCCTTGCATATTTAACTGGTGCATGTGAAATAATTCCTGCTTTAAAAACTCAGCTTTGGCCAGCTAAGAACTTGGTTATATTCAACTGGACGTATAAGAGAATTTAAGTACCTTTATCTGCACTTTTTAAAAAAAAATACAGTATTTAATTTGATTTAAACTGTGTATGAAGGAGTGTTGAAGGAATATTTAACTGAAGTTGTTCTGCTCTTCAGTAACTTGAACTGAAGCTAGTGTTGGCTGAATTTTGTTATTTGCTAGTAATTACAGGTGTGGGGGAAGCCACATTCTTTGATTTCCTGTCCTTGCATATTTAACTGGTGCATGTGAAATAATTCCAGCTTTAAAAACTCAGCTTTGGCCAGCTAAGAACTTGGTTATATTCAACTGGACGTATAAGAGAATTTAAGTACCTTTATCTGCACTTTTAAAAAAAAAAAAATACAGTATTTAATTTGATTTAAACTGTGTATGAAGGAGTGTTGAAGGAATATTTAACTGAAGTTATTCTGCTCTTCAGTAACTTGAACTGAAGCTAGTGTTGGCTGAATTTTGTTATTTGCTAGTAATTACAGGTGTGGGGGTAGCCACATTCTTTGATTTCCTGTCCTTGCATATTTAACTGGTGCATGTGAAATAATTCCTGCTTTAAAAACTCAGCTTTGGCCAGCTAAGAACTTGGTTATATTCAACTGGACGTATAAGAGAATTTAAGTACCTTTATCTGCACTTTTTAAAAAAAAATACAGTATTTAATTTGATTTAAACTGTGTATGAAGGAGTGTTGAAGGAATATTTAACTGAAGTTATTCTGCTCTTCAGTAACTTGAACTGAAGCTAGTGTTGGCTGAATTTTGTTATTTGCTAGTAATTACAGGTGTGGGGGTAGCCACATTCTTTGATTTCCTGTCCTTGCATATTTAACTGGTGCATGTGAAATAATTCCTGCTTTAAAAACTCAGCTTTGGCCAGCTAAGAACTTGGTTATATTCAACTGGACGTATAAGAGAATTTAAGTACCTTTATCTGCACTTTTTTAAAAAAAATACAGTATTTAATTTGATTTAAACTGTGTATGAAGGAGTGTTGAAGGAATATTTAACTGAAGTTATTCTGCTCTTCAGTAACTTGAACTGAAGCTAGTGTTGGCTGAATTTTGTTATTTGCTAGTAATTACAGGTGTGGGGGTAGCCACATTCTTTGATTTCCTGTCCTTGCATATTTAACTGGTGCATGTGAAATAATTCCTGCTTTAAAACTCAGCTTTGGCCAGCTAAGAACTTGGTTATATTCAACTGGACGTATAAGAGAATTTAAGTACCTTTATCTGCACTTTTTAAAAAAAAATACAGTATTTAATTTGATTTAAACTGTGTATGAAGGAGTGTTGAAGGAATATTTAACTGAAGTTATTCTGCTCTTCAGTAACTTGAACTGAAGCTAGTGTTGGCTGAATTTTGTTATTTGCTAGTAATTACAGGTGTGGGGGTAGCCACATTCTTTGATTTCCTGTCCTTGCATATTTAACTGGTGCATGTGAAATAATTCCTGCTTTAAAAACTCAGCTTTGGCCAGCTAAGAACTTGGTTATATTCAAATGGACGTATAAGAGAATTTAAGTACCTTTATCTGCACTTTTTAAAAAAAAAATACAGTATTTAATTTGATTTAAACTGTGTATGAAGGAGTGTTGAAGGAATATTTAACTGAAGTTATTCTGCTCTTCAGTAACTTGAACTGAAGCTAGTGTTGGCTGAATTTTGTTATTTGCTAGTAATTACAATTGTGGGGGTATCCACATTCTTTGATTTCCTGTCCTTGCATATTTAACTGGTGCATGTGAAATAATTCCTGCTTTAAAAACTCAGCTTTGGCCAGCTAAGAACTTGGTTATATTCAACTGGACGTATAAGAGAATTTAAGTACCTTTATCTGCACTTTTTTAAAAAAAAAATACAGTATTTAATTTGATTTAAACTGTGTATGAAGGAGTGTTGAAGGAATATTTAACTGAAGTTATTCTGCTCTTCAGTAACTTGAACTGAAGCTAGTGTTGGCTGAATTTTGTTATTTGCTAGTAATTACAGGTGTGGGGGTAGCCACATTCTTTGATTTCCTGTCCTTGCATATTTAACTGGTGCATGTGAAATAATTCCTGCTTTAAAAACTCAGCTTTGGCCAGCTAAGAACTTGGTTATATTCAACTGGAAGTATAAGAGAATTTAAGTACCTTTATCTGCACTTTTTAAAAAAAATACAGTATTTAATTTGATTTAAACTGTGTATGAAGGAGTGTTGAAGGAATATTTAACTGAAGTTATTCTGCTCTTCAGTAACTTGAACTGAAGCTAGTGTTGGCTGAATTTTGTTATTTGCTAGTAATTACAGGTGTGGGGGTAGCCACATTCTTTGATTTCCTGTCCTTGCATATTTAACTGGTGCATGTGAAATAATTCCTGCTTTAAAACTCAGCTTTGGCCAGCTAAGAACTTGGTTATATTCAACTGGACGTATAAGAGAATTTAAGTACCTTTATCTGCACTTTTAAAAAAAAATACAGTATTTAATTTGATTTAAACTGTGTATGAAGGAGTGTTGAAGGAATATTTAACTGAAGTTATTCTGCTCTTCAGTAACTTGAACTGAAGCTAGTGTTGGCTGAATTTTGTTATTTGCTAGTAATTACAGGTGTGGGGGTAGCCACATTCTTTGATTTCCTGTCCTTGCATATTTAACTGGTGCATGTGAAATAATTCCTGCTTTAAAAACTCAGCTTTGGCCAGCTAAGAACTTGGTTATATTCAAATGGACGTATAAGAGAATTTAAGTACCTTTATCTGCACTTTTTTTTAAAAAAAATACAGTATTTAATTTGATTTAAACTGTGTATGAAGGAGTGTTGAAGGAATATTTAACTGAAGTTATTCTGCTCTTCAGTAACTTGAACTGAAGCTAGTGTTGGCTGAATTTTGTTATTTGCTAGTAATTACAATTGTGGGGGTAGCCACATTCTTTGATTTCCTGTCCTTGCATATTTAACTGGTGCATGTGAAATAATTCCTGCTTTAAAAACTCAGCTTTGGCCAGCTAAGAACTTGGTTATATTCAACTGGATGTATAAGAGAATTTAAGTACCTTTATCTGCACTTTTAAAAAAAAAATACAGTATTTAATTTGATTTAAACTGTGTATGAAGGAGTGTTGAAGGAATATTTAACTGAAGTTATTCTGCTCTTCAGTAACTTGAACTGAAGCTAGTGTTGGCTGAATTTTGTTATTTGCTAGTAATTACAGGTGTGGGGTAGCCACATTCTTTGATTTCCTGTCCTTGCATATTTAACTGGTGCATGTGAAATAATTCCTGCTTTAAAAACTCAGCTTTGGCCAGCTAAGAACTTGGTTATATTCAACTGGACGTATAAGAGAATTTAAGTACCTTTATCTGCACTTTTAAAAAAAAAAATACAGTATTTAATTTGATTTAAACTGTGTATGAAGGAGTGTTGAAAAAAAAAAAAAAAAAAAAAAAAAAAGGGGGGGGGGGGGGGGGGGGGGGTTTTTTTTGAAAGGAACGGGGGTTTTTTTTTTGAAAAGGGGGGG
>NC_056731.1:1535629582-1535678050 GCF_019279795.1 Protopterus annectens
ATATATGGGTTTTAGGTAGATCTTGTTGTCTACCAGTTTTAATTAGAGGGTTGTCTTGTGTTTTTTTTTTTTTTTTTTCCGCATTCTCTTTAAGTGTTTTTCTGGTGCATTACAGTGAATTGAGCTGATAACCTGTTTAGAAGGCTTATATCTTCTGTTGCTTGTGTTTTTTGTTGGTAATGGCTAGTAAACAAACAAAAGATACTAAGGAGAGCAAGGTTTCAGGATTTAAATGATGTCCCAAATGCTCACAAAAGATGTCTCTTACTGATGGTCAAATTGAAAGTGTATAATGTTTAGGAGCCCTGCATTTGCAAGAAAGTTGTTCTGTTTGTCATTCTTTCAGCTCATGGATTTTACAAGAGCGAAAGAACAAGTTTATTCTGAAGGGTTTGCTAAAGTCTTCCTTTGCTGAAGATTTTGATAAGGGTCAAACTCCTTCAAAAAAATACCTCTTCACTTTCATCCAAGTCTGACAAGGGCTCAGACAGTCTCCTGCCTCATGAGATTGTTCAGAGCCGTCAAATAAAATTCATGGATTCATTCATTTATGTTCCAATAAATGGAACCGACAACCTCTACTCAGACTTCCACTTTGGCTCCATCTGTGTCGGGGCCAATGGTAGTTAGAGCTAGGTGCCGATCACCTATTCTAGATCCAGTGTCTCCTACTCTCCGATCCCCAGTTCTACAGTCTGTGGCATCACTGGCACCATCCTCTCGTTTTTCCAGAAGTCTGTCAGATTTGGATATGGGTCGCTTGGTGCAGAAGCTTTTGAAGACACCAGCTCCATCAAAAATTTTTCAGAACCGACCCGTCAGGCTTTGGATCCCATCATATTAGTTCTCCCTACATCAGTTCCTCCACTAACCCCTACTGTAGCTTTGGAGCTGGAATGTGTAGAGCTGATAGTTGTGGCTCCCACGGCACTTTGACCAAGTTTGGTTTCTTCAGCCCCTACTGCTCAGACTACTTTGACCCTGACTGAGGTGTCTAGGGGCCGACATTCTGTGGTTTGCTCCAGGGGGGATAGCAGGACAGAATTTGTATCTGTTCTGACTTTCCTTCTTGGAGCTTTGGCTCTGAGTTTGGCTCCTACCTCGACCTCTGAACAGTCTCTCGTGGCTCTGTGGGGTGCTTCTGGTTCCTCGGAGCCAGAGTTCTCCTCGAGTCATGGGACAGGGGCCTTTGCGGTCATGAGGAGAGATTTGTCTCCACGGGCATCCAGTACATCAGACCCTACCATTCCTTCCCCTAGGGCGGCTTCGGTTCCAGCCTCTGCCCAACTGGGCCACAGTGTAGACATACAGAGCCTCATGAGGCCCCACAGGGTGAACCCTTCTCTTTGGGAACCTCTCCAGAAGCCCCATCTGAGGCGGCACCCCAAAGGAGGCCCCATTAGCCTGACTAGCCTGGTCTGCAAGGCCATGGAGCCTATCATCATGGAACTTATGAAGACCTTGGTAATCTCCAAACTCTCTCCCCCACCCAGTTCGGGTTTGTAAAAGGCATATCCCGTCTCCTAGACCTGATGGACTTCTTTTAAGCAGTCACCAAAGCTGTAGACAAGGGTAAGGTGGTTCACACAGCCTATCTTGCCAAGGCTTTCGACACCATCCCCCACTCTGGAATTATAGATAAACTCACTAAACTAGGTATAAATCCCTATGTTACAAGATGGGTTGCCAACTGGCTCACGGACAGCTCCCACACTGAAAGTAGCAGACTCCAAATCTGACTTCAGATTAGTGACAAGTGGAGTACCACAGGGTTCAGTCCTGGGTCCTCTCCTGTTTGGTATCTACTTCTCTGAAGTACAGGCTAACACAGAAGGTTTTTGGCTAACGAAGTTTGCAGATGACTGCAAACTAGGAGCCGTAATCGAAACTCCTAACGATGTGAACATCCTACAAAAGGGCCTCACTGAGATTCCTGGTGTCAAAGCCAAGGCCTCAAGCTCAATGACAAAAAGTGCATTGTCATCCCCTTTGGTAAAAACTCTGTACCTATGAACTACATCCTAGGCGGTAGTATACTTAACACCGAAAGTGTGATGAGACCTTGGGACACAGGTGGACAGTAGTCTCTCCTTTGATAATCACATCGCCACAGTAGTCAGGAAATCCTTCTACGTGGCACACCTAATCACAAAAGGTTTCTCATCCTGAAAAAAGGTCATTGTTCCCCTCTACTCATCACTCATTACACCCATTATAGAGTACAACTCCCCTTTTGGTGTGTACCTCACAAGACATCTACAACAACTGGAAAGACCGTAGAAGTACCTCACAAAGAGTATTACCGGCCTCAAACAGATCCCCTGTGCAGACAGTCTCAAACAAATTCAGCTTTACTCCATCACATATCGCCTACTCAGAGGTGATCTCTGACTAACATACAAAGCTATGTCAAACCCAGATCTGTTGGACATGTTCCACTTAAAGAAATCCCAATCCCTCCGAGCTACAAGCTCTAGGGACCTAAACCTTGTCACCACAATAAACAGAACATGCCGGTGGGATAGATTCCTGTCCCAGAGACTTCCCATACTCTGGAATAAACTACCTATCTATATCAAACAAATCTCCTCATTAGCACTCTTCAAGAAAAATCTTGATGATTGGATGGGAAATAGGAAATTCACCCCGGGGATCACCTCTGTGGTTCTGCTCGACAGTGGCACAGGAAAATAATTTTCTTGGGTGGCAAAAGCCAGGGTGCCTTTTTGGCTGGGCTTGTATAGGCCCCAGGGCTGATAGTCTAGTACCTACCTATGTAACAGGAAATACCTGGACTCCCCTGAAGAGTCATTGACATCAGACACGGACCTTGATGAATCAGAGGAGTCCCCATGGTGGTCTTCTGAAGGTATCTCATTTGCAGACATGTTGGAAGTCCTTAAGCAGAGAGTCGGCTGGAGGGCCTCTAACTCTTCTGAAGAGGAGTGTGTGTACATGAAGGCTTTTGGTTCTCTACCTTCCATCTCTTGGGTTTCACTGTTTTTCGACGAGCTCCTGGAATTGGTTTGTTGACAGGCGTGGGAGTCTCTAGATACAGTGGACCCTGTCCCTAGGAGGCCTAATAAATTTTATTACTGCTCCAGAGGGCAAAAATTTCTTGACTAAAGGAGTGTCTGTAGATGCTGTGGTGGTGGCGGCCAACAAAAAGGAGTGGACGTCTACATCTGTCCAGCTACCGAATAGAGTCTTGTACAATGGACAGTTATGGGAAGTGCAAGTTCTCGTCGGTGACCTTTACACTGCAGTTGCTGTATTACCTAACTGACTTAACAAGATTATAGAGCGGTATCCTAAAGGAGCTTTGAGATTACTCTCCAGGGTAATGTAGCTGCGGGAGTCTTGGATAAGGTAACTTCCCCAGCTCTCCACCCTAAACTCAATAGTTGACTCTTCCATGCGGCTTATCTTGTATGCAGCCAGTGGAGCAAGTAGATCAGCGAGTTCTGAAATTGCCCTTAAGAGACTTTCCTGGATGTGCTTCTGTTCATTTGCAGAACCTGTCAAGTCATCCTTCATAATCGCCCTTTTGATGGCTCTATGCTTTTTGGGCACAAAGTTAAAGCAACACTGATCAGGTGTGAGCAGGAAAGGAAGATTCTCTCTGCCATTGGAGTCCATTTTTCTATTCCTTCAAGATCCAATCCTAAGGGATAAAAGGGTGGAAAGATGTTTTTGTAAATCCAAGAGAGTCTTTCAAGAGAAACGTGGTGAAGCCCACTCCAGGGGCAGAGGAGGGGGAAATAATGGAAGACGCCGGCCACGTGGCAGAGGGGGTCTGCAAAATCAGGGTGACCGTGAATCTTTCTTCGGCAAGCCCTTCCAGCTTGTCTGAAAGGAAGCCTGACTGCTCCACTCTGGAGGCAGTTGGGGGGCGCTTGTCTTTGTACCCAGACGCCTGGCTAAAAATAACAAAAAAACAACTGGATACGAAGGATCATATCCAGAGGTTACTCTATTCCCTTTTCCAACCCTCCCCCAACCATGAGAAGAATTCTAGATTTTCCACCCAGTCACAGGAATCTGGCAACAGCTGAAATTCAAAAGGTGCTAGAAAAAGAGCCATCCAACCAGTCCCTGCAGACCAGATAGGATCCGGGACTTGCTCAAGGTTCTTGGTTCCAAAGAAAACGGGATCTGGAGATCAATATTGGATCTCAGTGCTTTAAACAAATCAGTAAAAAAGACAAAGATGTTCTTTGTGTTTCACTGTTGCAGTCATTGCATTTGGGTAATCTGCTGGCAGGTTGCCCCCAGTTGGCCTGTTTAACAATGTCTTGAGTCCTGTGTCTGCTGCTGTCCCTTCTTCCATGACGTCAGGGGTATAAAACATGCAGCCAATGTCATTTTATCAGTCTTTCTTGCTGTGCGGTGCCCGAAGCAGAAACAGTTGGCAAGTGCCAGTCTGCCGACTCCTGAAATTTTCGTTTTCGAGTTTCAGAACCAATGTCTTCAACTTGAAGCTAAGTACCCCTTGGGGAAACTTTTTCTTGCTCCTTACCGATGTCATTAAAAGTTGTTAATTGCATTACTTGTGGAAAGCAAATACCTCAAAGATTTTCATTCGTACTGTATTCCTTGCCTAGGCTCTGACCACGACATACCTTGCTGTCTGTTTTGTGCTCTTATTTAATCAGCGCACTGTCCGTCTGTATATATTTGGCTCTAAATATTTCTGTTCTTGGTTTAATTATCCAGAAATGTCACCAGTTAGCATTTTGACTACCGGGATTCCGAAAAAACACAAAGATAAAGACAGACAGGCCGCTGAGGTCTAAAACTGCCGCCGGCGCTTCTCCTAAGCTAGTTGCCAGTTCGCCGGTACTCTGGCGCTTTCTCAGCCCCTGATACCCGCTACTTCTGATTCGCAGGCCTCTACTGAGACCCAATTGGAGTCCAGTATGCCATGAGATCCATCAAGTATGGAACCAGCAGATGTCTTTACCTTGGATGGGTCCAGAGCCGCTGTGCAGGCACCGGCTTCTGAGGGTGTATTCAGGCCTACAGGCTTGCATATTAAATTGACGCCGCCTTTATTACCAAGGTCTAAATTTCGATCCATGTCTAAAAACCTGATGCCCAGGCTGCATGTTCAGGCCACTATGCCTAAAAAACAGATGATAAAAATGGCTGAAGATCTAATTAATCAGGGGTAGTCACCCCCCCCCCCTCTAAGAGGCCTAGTATTGAGCTTTATTATGAATCTTCTGTTCAGGATTCAGGTTCTTCTGACTCTTCTGATGACCTAGATTTGTCCATACCTGCCTGTGAGGATTCTGATTGCAGAGGATTCCATTCCCTCTGCTTCCCCTCCTGAGGATTTTTCTTTTGGGGAAACTTTACATTTCCACTGGGAAAGCCAGGAATTCAAAGAAGAGGCTTAAGGATTTCCTTCTATCTCAGCATAGGCCTTTGGCTGTACCTCCTGTTCTAGACATTGTTGATGTGTTCTCGGAATCCAGTTTGGTCCCTAGTAAACCTGACAGATACTGCAGGGTTCCTGAGTCCCACAAGTTTCTTTTCAAAAATCCTGTTGCAGATCCAAAACTATTTCTCAGGGGCCCAGGGGCATTAAGGCTTCTACTGCTAAAAATCCTACCCCTTCTGATGGAGATTCCAGGGCGCTAGATAAATGGGGTAAAAAGGTTTATACTTCTGCAGCCTTGGCTATCCAAGGTTTAAACTGCCAATTTCATATGTTAAAATATCAACAGCATATTATTTGATTGCTTAAACAGAAAATTATGTTGATTCCACACACTGTGGAAAATAAAGATTTACATGATGTAATGCATTCTGCTGAACAAGTTACTTTGCATTGTGGTTTTGATTCTTTAGAGGCCTCTTGCAGGGCTGCTGTTACTGGGTCTGTGCTTAGAAGGCATGCTTGGCTTAAGGAGCAATCTTTGCCTGATCATGTTAAAGCTAAACTGTTGGATGCTCCTTTAAATCGGGATTGTCTGTTTGGCAATAAGGCTAAAGAAGTTCTTAAAATGATGGAAGCTAAAGCTATGCAAACTGTTAGACTTTTTTACAAGTGCAGCCGCCAAGATTTAGTAGGCACTGGCCTACTAAGAATTGGTCCTTTCCAGGTCCTCTCAGTCCAAACCCAGACATAGCAAAACCCCCTGGTATCAGTCCCAGGGGACTCCCAGAACTAAGCAGTTGGGAGCCTCCACTTCCAAATCTGGAAATAAGACACCCCCCCCCCCCCTATGGTAAACCGTCTCAATGACTTGTTTTTTGACCACCCCTTTGGGAGGAAAGATTGCTGTTCGTGCAATGAACTGGAAACTCATAACCCAAGACAAATGGGTTTTAAATATAGTGTCCTAAGGATACAGATTTCATTTCCACACATTGCTATCACCAAATGGGTGGCCAGACCTGCTACAAACCAGTGGGCAGAGGCTCAAAAACATGTTCTTTCCCTCTTAAATATGGGGGCTATTCAACTGGTACCAGAAGAGGAAAAGGGACAAGGTTTCTACTCCAGGCTCTTTCTGGTACCCAGAAAAGAAATCATGGCATCCAATCCTGGACTTGTTTTCTCTAAACACCTTTCTGGGGATTCCAGAATTCAAGATGCTGACTCTTCACCAATTACTTCCTATGCTAGGCAAAGAAGCCTGGTTGGCAACTCTAGATTTAAAAGAAGCATACCTGCACATCCCAATCAGGGAGTCTTGCAGAAGATACCTACGCTTCAAAGCAGTCTACTTGCATTATCAGTTCTCTGCACTGCCCTTTGGTTTGTCTATTGTGCCCAGGGTATTCACAAAGTACCTGGCTCCAGTTATTGCATTTTGCAGGCAAAGAAATATTCAAATATATCCATACCTGGACGATTGTCTAATTCAGGCAGAAAACAAGGGCATACTTTTAAATCCTCTGGCGTTTGTAAAAAGGGTTCTGATTTGTCTGGGGTACACCATAAACTAAAAGAAATCACAACTGATTACATTCCTGGGTGCAAGCTTTAATACAACTGCCCAGATGGCCTTCCTCACACCAGAAAAACAAATTCATTTGGTAACTTACTTCAAACAAGTGGCCACAAAAACCCTGCTATCTGCAAGACAAATACTGCAAACCTTGGGGTTCATGGCCTCCTGCATTCTTCTAATTCCATATGCAAGACTGCATATGAGGAATCTACAGTGGTATCTAAAAAGTCTATGGAGTTAACATTGTCAGACCCTGGAAACAATGATTCCTATCGTACCTTGCCTACGCCTGGAGTTTCTATGGTGGGCAGAGGCCTGCCACCAAAACAAGGGACTGCCATTCAGACTACCTTCTGCCACCCAAACCCTAACTACAGATGCATCAGACTATGCATGGGGGGCTCATCTGGCAGGGAATTGCATTTAGGGCAAATGGAACCCAAATCAAATGCACCTACATATCAATCAAAACAAAATGTTAGCTGTACAGAATGCTCTGCAACCTTCAAGGACTATATTCTTCCATGACAGCTAATGGTAAAGACAGACAACACTACGGTTATGTGGTACATAAACAAGCAGGGGGGGTACACATTCCTTACCCTTTCTGCAGACTAGCCATGGCATTGTGGAACACAGCCTTGAGCTACCAAGTGCCATCTACAAGCTCGATTCCTGCCAGGAAAATTGAATACACTGGCAGACGGACTAAGCAGAAATCTCATGGACCCACATGAGTGGAAACTGGAACCACGGATTTTCAACATGTTGACAAGCGAATGGGGGAGCCCAGACATAGATCTATTTGCCTCTCGCCAGAAGTACCAGTTGGACAAGTTTTGCACAAGGATTCCCCATAAACAAGCCTGGAAAGTGGACGCTCTGTCCTTCAGCTGGAAAAACCTATCAGTCTACGCCCCCCCCCCCCCTGCCTCTGCTCTCCAAAGTATTACTAAAAGTCAAACAGGACAAACCAAGGATGTTTTTGATAGCTCCAGACTGGCCTTGCCAACACTGGTACTCCCTCCTGCGCAGTGTGTTGCAGTTATCTGCATGGCACCTGCCTCAGACCCCTTCCCTGCTGTCTCAGCAGGAGAACTAAATTCTACACCCTCCGCTTCCAACATTGAACCTCGCAACCTAGTTGATCACTTAATTTCACCTTTATCATCCCTCAGCAAACCTGTGATGGATGTCATCTTGGAGGCAAGGAGACCTAGTACTAGAAAATCTTATGCTGACAAGTGGAAAAGATTCAGTGCCAGGAACCAATCTTTAGGGTTGAGCACAGCAGTGCCCAATTTACCTCAGATTTTGCAATAGTTAACTGAGATGCTTCACAAGGGCCTGTCCTTTTCCTCCATTAAAGTCCATGCCTCAGCTATTTCAGCTCATTAATAACACAGAACCTCCCCTCTTCTCAAGCAGTATCTCAGAGGGTCAAAGAACTTGAGGCCACCTAGGAGAGCTCCAACTCCTTCCTGGGACCTTAACTTTGTTTTGGAGGAACTCACTCTACCTCCTTTTGACCCAGCTGCTGCTGCAGATTTAAAATTTCTTCCTTGGAAAACAGCCTTCCTTTTAGCAATTACTTCAGCTAGAAGGATATCTGAATTACAGGCCCTTATGGTAGTGGAGCCTTTCATCATCTTTCATGCGGACAGGGTATATCTGAGGACCAATCCTTTCTTCATGCCTAAGGTGGTCTCCAGTGTAGCTCTTAATCAGTCCATTCATTTGTCAACCTTCTTTCCCAATCCACAGAACAAAGGGGAACGGATTCTGCATTCCTTGGATGTGCACAGACAACTTAGATTCTACTTGGACAGGACTAAACCTCGAAGATCTGAGCAACTACTGGTAGCATTTGCTGCAGTGTCAGAGGGGAAGGCTATTTCAAAACAAACAATTTTTAAATGGATAAGCCATTGCATTTATTTCTGCTATAAGCACCATGGAAAACCTATCCCCCAGGGGATCAGATCTCACTCCACCAGGGCTGCATCTTCTTCTACAGCCTTTCTCAGAGGTGTTCCCACCAGGGACATCCTAGAAGCTGCTACCTGGAGCTCTGTGCATACTTTCACCAAGCATGATCATTTACCAGTTTTCTCTAAATCCAGAGCTGGCTTTGCTACTGCTGTCTTGCAGGGCCTTATAACTGGCTCTAATGCTGTATAATCTCCTCCCAACCATAGCTTTGGGAATCTACCCAAATGTAATGACTGCAACAGTGAAACACAAAGAACATAGTAGTTGTACACTAACCATAAATGTAGAGTGTATTCACTGTTGCAGTCCTGGTCACCCTCCCTCCAGCCCCCTGACTTCTGTTGTCTATATCTCTATTCTTGTTTACTATGCTTAAAGCTTTCTGGTGTATTTGCTTTTTGTTAGAGGTGTAACCTTGTATATAATTGCTTCCCATTATGGGGACACCTGACATCTGGGGCAAGACAAACTGATAAAATGGCATCTGCTGCATGTTTTATACCCCTGACGACCTGACATCATGGAAGAAGGGACAGCAACTGACGCAGGACCCAAGACTTTGTTAATCAGGCTGACTGAGGGCAACCTGCCAGCAGATTACCCAAATGTATTGACCCCAACAATGAATACACTTAACATTTACATTTATGGTAAGTGTACACAACTGTACTTTCCGGATGGTCACGCCACAGTCAGTCCTTCCCCTTCTGGGAAAAGATAATTGAATGTGCTCCATAGACCTCCAGGATGCATACTATCACATAAAAAGACAGGGCATCCAGGAGTCACTTGCACTTCTGGATGGGAGCCAGTCACTACCAATTCCGAGCACTGCCCTTTGGGCTCACTACAACCCCCAGAGTGTGTTCACCAAATGCATGGCAGTGGTTACGGCTCCTCTGAGACGTGCAGGATTCCAGATGTTTCCATACTTAGATTACTGGTTACTTACCACCACTACCAAGCATCTACTACTACAAGCGAGAGACAGCACTTTGGATTTGTGTACTCAACTAGGGATTGCAATGAATTACGAAAAATCTACCTTATTGCAGTCTCAGCATATCGCCTGTATAGATTCAGAACTAAACTCTGTCACAGTGATGGCAGCTCTTTCACAAGAACAGATCCAAACCCTTCGGACACAAATCCAAAACCTGCTTTCGAGAATGAGAGCCCAAGCAAGAACTGTTCTCAAAGTTTTAGGGACAATGGCAGCAACAGTCACCATACTCCCCCTAGCTCGGATGCATATGAGAATTCTCCAGTGGTGGCTTTTTACCCATTGGTCCATGCAGGAGCTACCGATGTCATACCAGGTAATTCTGACAGACTATTGCCAAAGAGACTTAACCTGGTGGCTAAATTCAGATAGTCACCATAGGTTGTCCTTTCACTCTACCTCCCCCATTAGCCACAGTGACCATGGATTCTTCCCAGATAGGGTGGGGGGGGGCATTATCAGGGAAAGATGCCCAAGGCGCTTGGCAGAAATGAGGCTCACCTGCACATCTGTGTACTGGAGATGAGAGCAGTGCTACTGGTGTTGCAAGCATTTCATCACTCTTCCTCTAGGCGCAGTTGCAATCCAGACTGACATGTCAGACGTATGGTACATCATCAAACAAGGAGGAACCAAGTCTTACCACTTTGTCGAGAGGCCCTCAGAGTATGGCAGTGGGCAACCTTTCTAATAGCAATGCACATTCCACAGGGCAATTTTAATGCCCCACGAGTGGACCCTGAAGCAAGAAGTAATGGAAATTATTTTTCACAAATGGAGCCATCCTTGCTGCAATATGTTTGCCACGAACACAAGAAGCTGTAGCTACTTTGCCCTCGTCTCCCCACCTGGAGTATCACCGAGGACGCACTTGTACACGATTGGCCCTGGATCTCCTTTATGCTTTTCCCCTTTTCCACTGATACCCAAAGGTTCTTCAGAAAGCCAGTTCGCTGGGAGGAACATTTAATCCTGATAGCACCATTCTGGCTTCGTCAAATTCATTTTCCCTTCCTACAGCCTCATCTGCAGAAAAAGCCTTTGATCCTGGCCACCCAGTACCAGATCTCCTGACACATTCTTCAGGGGCTTTTCATCCCTCTCTTTCCACCCTCAAGCTGACAGCTTGGCTGCTCCATTTCCCAAAATAGCCAGGTCACAGTTTTTCATCTGCAGTAAAACATATTCTGATCTCTTCTCACAAATCTACCAGGAAATTGTACCTCAATAAATGGAGGAGTTTTTCTACCTGGGCTTCGCAAAATCATATTGATCCATATTCGGCGCCCATATCATCTATACTAGAATTTGACTAAACTTTTTAATGAAGGAGCTGCGGCAGCTACCTCCGATTTTCATATTGGCAGTGGAGATTCAAGTATAATGTGTCTCAGGCAGGCTGGCAAAGGCCTTCCTAAGAGGCACAAATCTATTAAGGCCATATACCAGACTGCCATTACCACCATGGAATCTCAACTTTTTTGTCCAAAATAGTCCCCCCCCCCCCTTTTGAGCCGGCATCATCACGAGACCTGAAATGTTCTAACCTGGAAAACTGCCTCTCTAGTGGCCATCACATCAGCCAGGAGAGTATATGAATTGCAAGCTTTGGCCATTAAACCTCCATACATGCTGTTTCACAATGATAGGGTGTCACTTCAGACAAATCCATCCTTTTTACCCAAAGTATGTTCAGACTCTAACCTCACTCAGTCTATTGACCTACCAGTATTCTTCCCCAAGTACAGCAATAAGGCAGAATACATGGCTACATCAGTTGGACTTTCATAGACAACTGCGTTTATACCTGCATAGAGCAAAAGACTTTAGAAAATCTGATCAACGTTTTGTATCCTACTCGAAGTAAAAAAAAAAAGGTCTTCCAGTAACAAAAAAAAAAATACTCTCATCAAACTGGCTGTCTCAGTGCATTTAGTTTGTGTATAATTCAGCAAATAAGAACTGCCACAAGGGATCAAAGCTTATTCATCAAGGGCAGTATCTACTTTCTCTGCTAGGCTTCCCATAGATACTGTTTGTGCAGCAGCTACATGAGCTAAGCCTCATACCTTTATCACTCATTACAAAGTAGATATGGCCTCCAGGGGCAGGGCCTCTCTTGGTTCCACTGTTCTGAAGAATATGCTCCCTTGAACCACCCAAGTAGAAAGGTGCTAGGGGAGCTGTCCCATCAGTCAAGAATGAAGGCGAAATGGGATAACTTCACATAAAGAAGTTGTATACATACCCTAACGTTCCATGTGAGCTGTCCATCTCGCCCTTCATTCTTACCTCCCACCCACGTAATCCCCTTCCTTGATTTCTGGGAGAACGAGAGGTGGTTTTTCCTTTTGGCTATTGACCCTATTCTAAGTCTGGTAAAGGTGTATAATTGATTTAGATAACTTAACTTTTTATATAAAAAATAGATCAGCAAACAAGATCTGGGGAATGCCCTACAGCGTCATGGGATAGAGATGGAGCCATGAGCTAGCTTGGAGACCTCTTGCTTTAGAAAATGGTGCCCAGTTGCAACTGAGGATTGGTTCCAAACCCATCGGTCAAGAATGAAGGACGAGATGGACAACTCACATGGAACGTTATGGTAGGTACATAACTTTTTTTTTTTCACACAAGTGGCTCCCAATACACCTGCTCATCTGTAGTAGACCCGTTTTTACCACTACTGCCTTTGCCTTCATTCATTTTATAGCCCAAAACGTATTAAAACTGGCTCAAAATGTTCCACATCACTCTTCTCCTTTTTTGGATTTATAACTACAAAATATCATCATCTGTAAACTTTTTTCTTCATTGCCATGCCCGTTGTATCTTTGAGTATGACACACTCTTATTTCTTTTGCCAGCACTCAAGTAAAGCAAATAAAGGGGAAGGAAGACACCCTTGCCTGGTTCCTCTATTCAGGAGGAACCATCTTATTGCTTTCCTTTGATCCTTTATATACACTCCTGATTAACTCTATCATTTTATCTGGGAATGGAAATGCTTCCATTGCTCTATTCTTAATCGCAGCTCTCTCTCTCAAATGCTTTCTCTGCATCAAGACCTTCTTACATTTTGCTTCCATCTGGATCATCGTTCAGTTAATGCCTGATATTTGCTGCCTCCACAAAACCACATTGATCCATGTCTATCAATTTTCACAAAACCTTTGCCATTCTCTTAGCTAGTGGAAACATAAATACTTTGTTTAAAATTGAACTGGGTCTATATGAAATTAGGTGTGAAGGGTTTTTACCTGTTTTGGGTAATACAGCCACCATTGGTATGCTTCCCCTTCTTCCTTTAAAATGCTGTTGTAGATTTCACGTTCAACTCTTAACTTCCAAACTTCAAGGGAATATCATCTGCTTCTGGAGACTTCCTGGATGACTGACTATACAGCACTGTTTTTATTTCCTCGCTTCATATCCTGTTTAACTGTTGAGCCTTCACTTTCTTTTAACTCTGTCATAATTAAGTGTTCAATAAAGATTCCCATTTATGCCTTTTCTTGGTTTCCACATTCTCTCCTTTATGCAGATATTCATAAAAATTGTAAAATCTCTCTCAAGTACCACTATAGGATGTCTCATTTTTTCTTGAATTAGGCTTCCTAACTTTCGCAACAAACTTTTTTACTTTTCTGTTGCGTAGGTCACTGCATTGAATTTTTTTTTGTGCTCTGAAGTTTTTATCAGAAATAGTTTAACGGCAGTCTTTCTGAACTCCTGCATATTATCGAAATACTCTGTTTTTCCTTAAACACTCTAGAGTGTATCATCCTCTTCTGTAAGACTCCCCTTATTCTACAATATTTGAACATTTGTTAGCCCCTTTATATAATTCCTGTTACTTCTCTCCCATATCTATCACTTCAGTTTCTAACCTATTTTTTAAACTCCATTTTCATGTTATCCCACTCACCAGCTAAAGTAATTTCTTCTTCCCTAATAACTCTTGATTAATTTCCACTAACTCATTAATTATTTTTTTAACAGGTAAGCGGGAATGTGCCACTGTCTCATTTTTATTTCTGATGCCTCTTTAATCTTAGTTTTTATTGATGTCCTTCAAGGATGCATCTGCAGTCATCACATATGGGTTGTCCTGCCTCAGGCAGCCCTTCGGTTGGCCGGATTCCAAAGTCTGGGTCCGGCGTCGGCTGATGTCGCACTTTCCCCGATTTCAGAGCGCCTGGGGTATAAAATCATCAGCCGACGCCATCTTCCTCGGTCTTTCTTGCCACGTGGTGCCAGAAGCAGTTCGCAAGTGCCGGTCGACCAGCTCCTGTAATTCGGCTACCGAAGACTTCAAAAAGCTAAGTACCCCGTTGGGGACTCTTTCTTGCCTCAGCCGATGTCAGATAAAGTTAATAATTGTTTAACTTGTGGGAAACAAATACCTCATAAGGATTTCCACTCTTGCTGCCTCCCCTGCCTAGGCCCAGACCACGACATCTCGGCCTGTTCAGCCTGTGCTTCCTTCAACCGACGCACTCTTAGACGTCGGGCGGAATTTGCAGAGGAATTTTTTGGGGCTAGTTTTTCGTATAAGATGCCGTCGGAGACTCCGACTTCACATTTAATTAAGAAACGGAAGGACAAGGACCGACACCAGCGGCCGGTTTCGGCTGAAACCACGGCCAGGCCTACCGCGAGTGTCTCGGTCTCGGCTGAAACAGAGTCCTTGGTACTTCCAATTACCGAAACCGCTCAACCGACCACCTCGGTCCCGGAGGCCCCGGCTGAGTCTGTTATTGAATTTCTAACAGAAACTGGTGTCCTGGAACCTTCCGACACCATTCCTTTAGACAAATCTACACCAGCACGTGGTGCAGCCAGGCCTCCTGCATCCATGTCCATTAAGGCTTTCTCCAGGGCTAAAGCTGCTAAACTCTCAAAAGCTTTGCCTCCCAAGGTTATTCCTCAGGGATCCTCTACTGGTTCACAGAGTCTAAGCTTAGCAGAGGATCTTATCTTCTTAATTAGGGGCTCTCAACCTCATCCGGACAGGGGCTCTCAACCTCCTCCAGACAAAAGACCCAGGGTTGAGCCCTCTGATCCCCACTCCTCAGATGAGGCCTCTGATGGCTCTACTCTCTCGGACCACCAGGAGGAGGTTTTTTCGGCCTACGAGGATTCTGATGCAGAGGAATCTATTCCCTTGGCCTCCCCTCCTGACGAGTTTTCCTTTGGGGAGACGCTACACACTATGAGAGAGCATTTCCAATGGCAGGGCCAGGAATTCTCTGATTCCAGGAAAAGATTAAGGACCTTTTTACATTTGCCTCAGTATAGACCTTTAGCTATTCCTCCTGTTTTGAATGTCATTGATGATGTGTACTCTGACTCTCTAGCACAACCCCTGATTCTCTCCCTCCGGCTCCTGCCAAACCCGATAGGTACTACAGGGTCCCGGACTCGCATCTTTACCTTTACAAGGTCCACTCTGCTGATCCAGAAACTATTTCCCAGGGCCCTAAAGGGGTTGCAGCTGCCAGGTGGGAGGGTGACCTAATGGTTAAGGTGTTTGCCTTACAAACACAAGGTGCAGGGTTTGAGTCTCACAAGGGATAATTGGCTAGGCTTAAAGTGGTCCACAAGGGCAGTAATCTTAGTACTAATCTATGAATCTATACCTCTCCCTGTATTCATCCCCTGCTTACCCTCTCCTAAGACAGTTTCTAAGAGGAATCAAAAACATCAATCCTCCAAGGAAACCACCCCTACCTACTTGGGACCTTAACTTCATGTTGGAAAAACTAACACTGCCTCCCTTTGAGCCAGCAGCATCTGCAGAACTACAGTTCCTGTCTTGGAAGACTGCTTTCCTTCTGGCCATAACCTCAGCAAGAAGAGTATCTGAGTTACAGGTCCTTATGGCAGTACAGCCATTTCTTATTTTTCATCAGGACAGAGTTTCATTGAGAACCAATCCTACATTTATGCCAAAGGTGGTATCCAGGGTTTCATTAAACCAAGCTATTCACTTGCCTACCTTCTTTCCAAATCCACAAAACAAAGGGGAGAAACTTCTGCACACCCTGGACATACACAGACAGTTGCGCTACTACTTGGACAGAACTAAAGGTTACAGAAAAACTGACCAGCTGTTGGTAGCATATGCTGCTGGAACACAAGGAAAAGCAATTTCCAAACAGACAATTTCAAAATGGATAGGGAATTGCATTCGTTTTTGTTACTCCTTTCATGGAAAAACTGTGCCAGCTAGCATTAGACCTCATTCCGCGAGAGCCACAGCCACCTCCACAGCCTTCTTAAGAGGGGTGGCTACCAAGGACATTTTAGAAGCTGCTACATGGAGCTCCGTGCATACATTTGCCAAGCATTACAATTTACCTTTTATATTCCAGATCCAGAGCAGGCTTTGCTATGCAGGGCATTTTAGCTACACCTTCCTTTACATAGTTCCTCCACCCCCAGATTGGCTATGGTATTCTACCCATATGTGATGACTGCAGATGCATCCTTGAAGGACATAGTACAGTTTTGTACCTACCATAAATGTAGATGTCCGATAGGTATGCATCTGCAGTCAGGTTTACCCTCCCTCCTTCCCCTCTGTGGTATTTCTTGGGTACTTATCCCTCTTATAGCTAGCTGGGGTGATCTATTATGGTGTATTTGTTGTTATATCACTGTGCATGTTTGGATTTTTAAATGCATCTCTCCAAATTTAGCCTTCCTTAGAGGGCACCTGGCATCTGGGGCAAGAAAAACTGAGGAAGATGGCGTCGGCTGATGATTTTATACCCCAGGCGCTCTGACGTCGGGGAAAGTGCGACATCAGCCGACGCCAGACCCAGACTTTGGAATCCGGCCGACCGAAGGGCTGCCTGAGGCAGGACAACCCATATGTGATGACTGCAGATGCATACCTATCGGACATCTACATTTATGGTAGGTACAAAACTGTACTGTGTATGACTTGAAATATTTATTGTGTCAAAACCTCAAGGTTCAAGAAGTGTGCCTCTAATTAAATACATATGCTCATGTCATTTCTATCCAGTCTAGACCTGTTATTGTATCATGGGGAATATGTACATTCTGTCAGAGTTTATACTTCTGTAATCGCTTCTTCCATACCAAATATTCTCATGTGTTTCTTCAGAAATATTCTGTGTTTTTGTTCTTTTTCTTCTAGGTGTCCCTGACACATACCCACTTAAGTTCTAGTCCCTACCAGTAATCAGCTTTCAACAGGAACTGTTACTTATTTCTCCCAGAATTTTGGTAAGCACCATAAAAAGCTTTTTTTCTTGGAATATAAATAGATGCTAGTGCATTCCTTCTCCCTTGCTGGTAGCCTCTTAGTACCACAAATCTTTCATCATTTTCACCACCTTCTATCACTACTTGAGCCCCCTAGCAATTACTGTTCTTCATTTTCTTCTGTCCTGATGTTCTGGTGAATGTCCAGTGTAAAATCCTTTGTTTTTCTAATTCACATGCTTCTTTCTATTCACATGTGCACCTCCTGCAGCATTGCTATTTTCACTGTACATTTCTTAATGCAATTCAGTACTTTTTACTTTTTTTGCCTAAACTTGGAAGGCCACTTACATTTCAGTGTAATGTAGATGGAGTAGCCATTATGATAGAAGGCTATTACTCACAAGTATTGTACTTGACAGTTCTTTTGTATGTAAATTTCTAACTGTTGGCTTGTATGCATACACTAATTTTTGGCAAGCAGTTGCTTCTCCTCTCCATTTGAACCAATGTTGCATTTTTAAAAACTTTTTGCTTAATTGAAAGTGAGGAAACAAACTATTTTCAGATCCCTGCCATCCCCTTTTAACCTTATAACCAATGCACATAGCTGCTAACATTTTCAACAAATAGTTTACCTCTCCAGATAGTTGTCCCAAATTTATGGCTGCACCCACAGACATTGTCAGCTAAAGGTTATACCCATGCCAAAGAGCATTTTACAGGCATTTTTCCGAATATACTGATTGCTGTCTGTTCTTTTCTTATGTCTGGCTGCACCCACAGACATGGTCAGCTAAAGGTTATACCAATGCCAAAGAGCATTTTACAGGCAGTTTTCTGAATATACTGATTGCTGTCTGTTCTTATGTCTGGTACTATGTCGTTTGTGAAAAGTGGCTTGCATGCTTTCAGTAAACATTAACTAAGAAAAGGTGTATTGGCTACTTTTAAATAACTAAACTAAATTGTGCACTGTTGTATTAAATGCATTAAAGTGGTAGTGCTGTCTGGGAGACTTCTACTACTTCACTGTCCATGGTTTCAGACTTTATTTTTCTCTCAAGTGCTTGCCACTGTACCTTTTAAATGCTTTATTTCTTTCAACGAAGTGCTTAGGACTCTCCATATTAATTGCTTGCACCTGCAAACTGCTCATCTTCAAGTAAAATCAGTCTGCAGTGAGAAAACATGGCTAACAACTTTGCAGATGCATGAAAGAATCTTTTTGTAAATTTCTCTTCACAATGTACAGACCTCCCCAGGCCAAACTACCTGCCCCTGCAGTCATGTCTGACGTAAAAATTTGCTAATGGGAGGTGGAGCTAATAACGTTACAGATGAAAGATGCATACACTTTCTATGCATTTTATTATTTTGTCGTAATTTGTAGACTTGAAAGATTCTTGTAGCTTAACTCAAGGGCATCAATCATCCACCCCCTGTAAAAAGGGCAATTATCTTAATTCTACATATAACATGGTCAAAAAACTTCAACATTCTATCCCAGCAACCCAATATCTCAACTTTTATATTAACTTTAACTTGGTTCTGTACAGCCTCTTTATCTTAAGTGTAGCACCTGTACATCTTATAACTAGGAAAAATACTTGCTTGCTTTAATATCTTTAACACATACAGCAGTCACTGATGGGACTCGTCCATCTCACATTTTAAATGCTCCTGTCTGCACACCATACAAAACTACTTCACACTACAACTTTCAGGTTTACATTATGATTTTTTATGCATATGTTAATGAGAACTAAAGCTGTTTACTCAAGTTTGCCACTGTTACTATTGTAAATAAAGAGCTGAATGAAAATAGGTTGGAGGAGAGGCATTGTCCCAATTAAAAAAAATCTTTAATTTTCCTGAATCTTTACACTTAAACTATCTTGTCATTGATAAGTAATAGATATAGCCAGCTATGAAGTCAGTTCAGTAGTTACATAGTATATGACTAGCGCAGTAGCTGAGGTTAAAAATATTTGCTTTTCATCATTTATCTGTGGGTCTGAAATAGCTTGCTGCCATGTAAAATCTTTTGGTTAAATGAGTCAGTCAAACTGGTTTACATAGAAATGTCCATAATATATGTGATGCCAATACCAAAAAATGTTTTTAAGATGTCCTCTGCAAAACTGTAAAGGAGTAGGAAACACAAGAAGCAAGGAGGGCATTTTTAATCCAGTCATGCAAGCATTTAAACACTAAATTGGGTGTAGTAGCACTTTTTAAACTGTATTGAGGTCAACAGAATAGATCAAATTTTATGCCCAGAAACAGGATGCTTTTTTTGACAATATGAAAAGTAAAGGGTTTATTACCAATTTTCATTTTGAGATGGTTTTTAAATAGAAATGTCATTGTACCAGCAAACACACCTAATTAAAATACACTTTTTTTTTAACTGCATTTGTCATGCATTGGGTTTTTTGCTAGTAGGTATGCTTATCTCTGCAGTATTCAGTTTTCTATTTTTCAAGTTAAACTGGATCTGTAACTTTCAGCATTGATGTGATTGACTGATGTGGATCTTTACTAATTATAACCATGACTGATGGCCACAGTATAAAGATCTGGCTCCCACATTACCCTCAACCCTAAAAGTATATAGAACCATAACTGGAAGTCTGTTGGGAATAGTTGTATCTTTAACTCGTATAAATCAATTCACCTGTAGAGCACCTGTCTGCAGTTCCAACTTCTTTTGAGGAGTGACCAAAACTGCTGTAGGTTGTCTTACGGTCTTCAAGCCCTTTGTTTTTTACAGTCTTCCACTATTGCTGAGAGCCACAGTTGATCAGGATTACTCCCCCCCCCCCCCCCCTAAACATTTATAGTATGAAAGTTGAGCACATCAGTGTACAAGTCTTTCAAGATCCCCTCCATTATTCCTTTGGAGTTCTTGTTGGGAAATGTCCCAAAAGTTCAGGTCCTTCCCCTGCCTCCCTTGTGTCTCTTGTTGATACTTTTGTTCAATCTCTGTGATCTCTCCCCATTTGGTATGACCTTTATTGGTAGCCTTTATTAAAAGGTGCAAAACTGTGACTCCTTCCAAGGCCACCATTCCTATTCTCATAGATGTTCTTAATTGCAGTCATTACATTTGGGTTATCTGCTTGCAGTAGCCCTCAGTCGAATGGTTGTCAGGGGTATAAAACATGCAGCCAATGCCATTGCATCAGTCTTTCTTGCCGTGCGGTGCCCGAAGCAGAAGCAGTTCGCAAGTGCCGGTCAGCCAACTCCTGAAATTTTCGTTTTCGAGTTTCAGAACCGAAGTCTTCAACTAAAGCTAAGTACCCTGTTGGGGAAACTTTTTCTTGCTACTTACCGATGTCAGTAAAAGTTAATAATTGCATTACTTGTGGAAAGCAAATAATACCTCAAAGATTTTAATTTGTACTGTATTCCTTGCCTAGGCCCTGACCATGGCGTACCTTGCTGTTGGTTTTGTGCCTTATTTAATCAGCGCACTGTCCGTTGTCGGTATATTTTCGCCTCTAAATATTTCGGTCCTTGGTTCAGTTGTCCAGAAATGTCATCGGTTAGCCATCTGATTACCGGTATTCCAAAAAAACACAAAGATAGACAGGCCGCCTAGGTCCAAAGCTGCCGACGACACTTCTAAGCCAGTCGTCAGTTCGCCAGTACTCGGTGAGGCGCTTTTGCAGCCCCCGATACCCGTTACTTCTGATTTGCAGGCCTCTACCGAGACCCATTCAGAGTCTGGTAATGCCACGAGATGCTTCAACTGTGGATGTCTCTACCTTGGATGGGTCCGGAGCCGCTGTGCAGGCACCGGCTTCTGAGGGTGTATTCAGGCCTACGGACTTGCATATTAAACAGACGCCTCCTTCATTTAGGCCTAAACCTCGAACCATGCCTAAGAAATTGATGACCAGGCCGCATGCTCAGGCCTTTATGCCTAAAAAACAAATGATAAGAATGGCTGAAGATCTTATAACTCTAATCAGGGGAAGAAGTGAAAGAAACTGCAAGGAACCACCACGACTAAAATCCACACTTTAATTGTTGTATTTGAAAGAAAAACAAGCGCTTTCACGCACCATCCCGGTGCGCTTCATCAGGTTATGTTCAAGTACAAAGATGTCACCATTTAAATGCAAAAAACCACTTCAATTAATCAATTATACTTGTCAATTAATGAAGCAATTAAAGTAGCTTAGTGCTGGCAGTTAAAGGAAAAGCAGTATTATGAGAGGCTATCAGGACTTCTTAGATACCAAGTGTTCTCAACAGTATTTACTTTTTACTTTTTTACTTTAAGTGCTGAATACTAAAACTCATATTCAAACAATATTTAATTTACAAATAAACTTATTCTAGTAAACCTATGGCCTATAACAAATTAATAAAATATTTTAACATTTATAACATATTGAGACTAATCTAAAACATCAAATGCATAAATGTAAAATGAAATGAAATGAAAATGAAATAAAATACGCCATTAAGAATAGCTTAATTCTTTGTCTATCTAGATACAAAGATACTATACTAAGCCTCTATAATAAATCATGAAATGTATGATGAGGCATTGTCTGATGTCTATTTGTTTAGATTCATATTTCAGAAATTAATATAAAGGCAAAAACAAAACAAGACAAAAACGAGGAACAAAGACAAAAATGCCTTAGTTAAAAAATGCCTTAGTTAAAAAAGTTGTGTAAAAGGCCAACTCTAAAACATATATCAAAATGTTGTTCTTCAGAAAATTATTATTCAATCTTCTTCTTCTTTCGGCTTTTTCCCGGTTAGGGGTCGCCACAGCGGATCACCTTGTCCGCACATTGAATGGCAGTGGAGTTTTACGGTGTCGAGTTGCCAGCCCGGCGCCCAACCTTCCACAGAAGGCACACTCACACGCACACCTAGGGCCAATTTAGAGTGTCCAATCCACCTGCAGCATGTCTTTGGGATGTGGGAGAAAATTATTATTCAATAAATATACAAATTCATACTGCAATCATACATATTTGATATATACTTAATAAGCAATAAATGATGTTGATACACATGAACTATATATACAACAAATTGATGACAAAAGAAGGAATGGGAAATGGGAGGTAAAGGGAGGGGGGAAGGGGAAGGGGGGAGGGGAGGGAAGTGGGGGGGATATCATCTAATTATGAACAAAGATAGTGTAACGAGGCTAATATTCAGGGCTATTAATATAACATTATATAGACCCTAAAAGCACTGGTCTAATATTAAGAGCAGAATTCAGACCTGGCTCTAAGTGGGCTCTAAAGTTCAAAATCCATTTAAGTTCATGTAACTCAAGTGCACCTGTATGATCTCCTTCCCTTTTATTTTGGTTCACTATTTCAACAACCCTAAAGCTAAAACCATGTTTTGGATATGTTTGACCATGCTTAGCCAAAGCATTAGTAAGGTTCCCCTTCCTAATATCATATATATGATTATAGACGCGATCTTTAAATCTGCGTGAGGTCATCCCTACATAGTATGCTTCACAAAAGTTACATGTGGCTAAATAAATGACATTCCGAGTATCACATGTTGCATAAAACATTGGTTCAAAAGCTATATTTAAATTAGGAACATCAAAGGTTTGAACCTTGGATATATATTTACATATGCAGCATTTACTGCATGGATATGTACCTTTTTTATACCTTGTTCTAATATCAAATCCTTTATTTTCCATTTTTTCTTTACACAACAACTTCTTAAGATTTGGACTATTGCTAAATCTAAAATTGGGTTTAGCACCCACTATCCGTAATAGTTCATGATCAAGAAGTAAAATTTTCTAATTATTCTTGATAATTGACATGACATTATCTATATCATTTGTATATTTAAGTCCAAAACCTAATCGTTCTTTATTATGATTAGTATAATTGTTATTATACATTCTTCCTCCTCTATGCCTAGAGGCTTCCAGTGTCATCCCCGTTGGCCCATACACTATGCTTATAGGATATCCTCTATTTATAAAGCAATTCTTCTGAAAATCTATAAACCTCAAGGCATCATTCTCATTGCTACAAAGCTTCGATTATTCTAGACATTTGACCTCTTATGATGTTCCGAAAAATGTAACGAGGATGCATGCTGTCGAAATGTAAAATACCGTTTCTCCAGCATGGTTTCCTATACAAAGAGGTTGTAATAATATTGTTGATGTCCTTGGTTATAGTGATATCTAGGTAATTCACACTAGATTTAGAAAATTCATAGGTGAAGCTCAAGAAAGATGTAGTGGACTCCATATATGCTATGAATTCATGCAACAAATTCTCATCACTGTTCCAGAATAATATAATATCGTCCACAAACCGTCTATACAAGATAACATTCTTGAACCTCCCATCATTAAATATGAACTCCTTCTCCCATTGATAAATGGCCAGATTAGCATAAGCATTAGCACAGGGAGTGCCCATGGCAACTCCCCATGTTTGTGCATATACCAAATCATTGAACAAAAAGATGTTATTAGTCAACACAAGATCCAAAAGGCCACAAATCACCATTTGGTCATTATTGCTCATAGTACTATGTTCAAGTAAACATGATCTTATAGCATCAAGGCCAAAGTCATTGGGAATACTCGTGAAAAGGTTTTTGATATCCAAGGTTACCAATAGGTTATGTTGCAAGTTTTTTCTAAAATCCTCTTGCTTTAAATCTAATAAAAGCCCATCTGTGTCTTTTAAAATAGTAGAAATGGAGTGAACCAAGGGCCCTAATTTAGATTGTATATATATGGAGGCATTTTCAGTCACCCAATGTCTACCAGTGACTATGGGGCGTAAGGGGGGGGTGAATCTTCCCCTTTATGTATTTTGGGAAGCCCTTTGATTAGTGGAATCAAAGGAGAATCTATTATTAGATATTCATATAGAGATTTATCAATACACCTAGTCATTAGCATGTCATAGTATCATGTACATTTCTTATTAAAGAGTCCACTATAGATTTATCAATCACTTTGTACGCTGTTTGATTACTTAACATTTTTAACATCAATTCAATGTATAAACTAGTGTCCATAGCAACAACCCCTCCTCCTTTGTCTGCTGGTTTAAAAACAACACTATCATCCTTACAAAGATTATCCAAACAACATCTTTGTTCATAGTTCAAATTCACAAAAACATTCTTATGCTTACGCTCTTTGTAATATAAATAAAAGTCATGTTCACACGAGCATATAAAACAGTCAACTAGTTGTGGCATTGGTGGAATAAAGCCACTTTTTCTTTTATACACTTGCGATTCATATGTCAAATCATTATTAATTGAACTAGTAAATAGTACCTTAAGTGACACCTTCCTCGCAAAAAGGCGTACTGCTATTAGAGTATCAAAAAGTGTGCTCCCTTTCGAAGGGATAAAAGACAGTCCCTTGTTCAGGATAAACTGTTCATCATCCGTGAAGACTTTCGAGGTAAGGTTAAAAAATAGCCAGTTGTTTAGTTCCTGGCTTTCCTCCTTGGCTCCGGTGTCTCCCCCGATAACTTTCTTTTCCCTCTGCCTCTGCTGGTTGAGTGCGCCTGCACTCTGTTTTTGTAAGGCAGCGGGAAGTTTAAAGGTACAGGAAACAAACGAGAATCATTGGCTGTCACAGTTTTTGGTCTTGCCCCCAATCCTTCTTTCGCTTGTAGACATTGCTGATTACATGGAATTGAGGCAGTAGTAGCTGGTACCCCACTGCTTGATGTATCAGTTATAGGTTCACTCGACATAAGGGATTCAGCCAAATGTTCGGAATGTATAGCACGCTCAGTAGTATGCTTCAATAAGGTGTTTGGAGTAAGTGACTGCTCCGGTTCACGCCCACTTTCTCTCGGCCAGATGAAGATACGGCCCATTTGGAAATCCTGACAGTCTTGTTGCAACTTCTTAAGCTTGATCTGTTCAAGCCTACTACTATATAGCATGAGCTGCTTACATACACCATTGATTTCAGAAATACAAAACTCACTTGAATAGTTCATATTAAGACAGTTATATTGCTCCTCCACTCTAGCGACCAATTCAGTTTCTATAGGGGAGAAGTAGTCTATAAGTAAGTGTATATATTTGGTGCCGAATTCAATATTTAGCTGCTGCCACCTCCGTAACAACTCGGGGTGGCTATCCCCATAACTTGGCATGCATAAAACACGCATGCCACGCGGAATTACCTTGAAGTGAAGGCATGCTTCCATATGCCTTCTTTGCCAAATGAGCCTATGCAGTTTGTATAAATCATTTTCTAAGGCTCTCAGCGACACATAGAATTCTTGTAAGTTCTCAGTATCATTAATGACCAAATTGGAAGTCTTACTTTGTATGTCAAGGTTAAGCAGAGGATTGTCCCATTGATGAAATAGACTGTTCCAACTATCGGTACTGCCTGTACCTGCTGGGTTGTAGTCCAACTCAATATTGGGTAGATCCATCATATAATGGTCGAATAAGCAATAAAACAAGAAGGTAAAAAGTAGTATCAGCAGCAAGCAAATACCGACCATTCAAAGGTTCCTTCCAACGGGGAGCCAAGACTGAAGAAGTGAAAGAAACTGCAAGGAACCACCACGACTAAAATCCAGACTTTAATTGTTGTATTTGAAAGAAAAACAAGCGCTTTCACGCACCATCCCGGTGCGCTTCATCAGGTTATGTTCAAGTACAAAGATGTCACCATTTAAATACAAAAAAACCACTTCAATTAATCAATTATACTTGTCAATTAATGAGGCAATTAAAGTAGCTTAGTGCTGGCAGTTAAAGGAAAAGCAGTATTATGAGAGGCTATCAGGACTTCTTAGATACCAAGTGTTCTCAACAGTATTTACTTTTTACTTTTTAAGTGCTGAATACTAATCAGGGGAAGCCAACAACCCCCTTCTAAGAGGCCTAGGACTGAATTTGCTTATGAATCTTCTGACCTGGTTTCTGATTTTTCTGATTATCTGGATTTACCCTTATCTACTTATGAGGATTCTGATGCAGAGGACTCTATTCCCTCTGCTTCCCTTCCAGAGGATGTTTCTTTTGGTGAAACCTTACATACTCTAAGGGAGCATTTCCACTGAGAAAGCCAGGATTCCTCTTATTCAAAAAAGAGGCTTAGAGATTTCTTACTCCTGCCTCAGCATAGGCCTTTAGCTATGCCTCCTGTACTAGACATTGTTGATGATGCCTTTTCGGAATCTAGTTTGGTCCCTGATTATTTGCCTCCTGCTCCTAGAAAACCTGACCGATATTACAGGGTTCCTGATTTCACACAAGTTCCTTTTTAATAATCCTATTGCGGTTCCAGAGACTATTTCACAGGGACCCAAGGGCATTGAGGCTTCTACTGCTAAAAAATCCTACCCCTTCTGATAGACTCCAGGGCACTGGATAGATGGGGTAAGAAGATTTACACTTCTGCAGCCTTGGCCATTAGGGCTTTAAATTGCCAGTTCCATATGTTAAAGCATCAACATGTTATTGGATTGCTTAGACAAAAAATGATGTTGATTGCTGACTGTGCTGAAAATAAAGAATTACAGGATTTAATGCATTCTGCTGAACAGGTTGGAAAACATACTTTGCAATGTGGATTTGATTCATTAGAGGTCTCTTGCAGGGCTGCTGTTACTGGGTATGTGCTCAGGAGACATGCTTGGCTTAAGGAGCAATCTTTGCCTTATGTTAAAGCTAAACTGTTGGATGCTCCCTTAAATTAGGACCGCCTGTTTGGCAACAAAGCTGAGGAAGTTCTTAAAAAGATGGAAGATAAAGCTAAATCTATGCAAACTGTTAAAAGATTTCTTACAAGTTCTGCCTCCAAGATTTAGTAGACATTAGCCCTCTAAGAATTGGTCCTTTCCAGCCCCTTCCAGGTCTTCTCAATCCAAACCCCGACACAGCAGAAACCCCAGGTTTTTGTCCCAAGGGATGGACAAGACTAAGCAGTGGGGGTTTCTGCATCCAAATCTGGGAGTAGTAAGACTCCCCCCTATGGAAAACTGTCTCTGTGACTTCCTTTTAAAACTTCCAAGCACTTCCCAACTGAATGCTCCTTTAGGTGAAAAGATTGGTCTGCAGGCCAAAAACTGGAAACTCCTTACCCAGGACAAATGGGTTTTAAATAGTGTCCCAAGGATACAGATTTCACTTCCATACATTACCAGCACCAAGTGGGTGGCCAGATCTACCCCCAAATCAGTGGGCAGAGGCCCAAATCAAGTACTCTCCCCTCTTAAGCATGGGGGCTATTTAGTTTGTACCAGAAGAGGAAAAGGGACAAGGTTTATATTCAAGATTTTTCCTGGTACCCAAAAAAGACCATTCATGGCGTCCTATCCTGGATCTTTCTACTCTAACCACCTTTCTGGTGATTCCAAAATTCAAGATGCTGACTCTTCACCAGCTGCTTCCTATGCTAGGCAAAGATGCATGGTTGGCAGCACTAGACTTAAAAGAAGCATACCTGCACATCCCTATCGGGGAGTTTTGCAGAAGATACCAACACTTCAAAGCAGGCTACATGCACTGTCAGTTCTCTGCACTGCCCTTTGGCTTATTTACTGCGCCCAGGGTATTCACAAAGTGCCTAGCTCCAGTCATTGCATTTTGCAGGCAAAGAAATATTCAAATATACCCATACCTGGATGATTGTCTAATTCAGGCAGAAAGCCAGGACTTACTTTTGAATCATCTGGCCTTTGTTCAAAGGGTGCTGACTTGTTTGGGGTACACCATAAATGAAAAGAAATCACACCTGGTACCCTGTCAACAAATTACATTCCTGGGAGCAAGCTTGAGTACCACTTCCCAGATGGCTTTTCTCACACCAGAGAAACTGATTAATTTGACAATCTACTTCAAACAGATGGCCACAAAAACCTGGCTATCTGCAAGGCAAATACTGCAAGCCTTGGGGTTCATGGCCTCCTGCATTCTTCTAATTCCATATGCAAGGCTGCATTTGAGGAAACTGCAATGGTGTCAACATTCTCAGGATCTAGAAGCAATGATTCCTGTTATACCTTGTTTACACCTAGAGTTCCTTTGGTGGGCAGAGGCCAGCCACCAAAACAAGGGAATACCATTCACTGTACCCCCTGCTGCCCAAACCTGAACAGATGCATCAGACTATGCATGGTGGGCTCACCTGGCAGGAAAGTGCATTCAGGGCAAATGGAACCCAAGTCAAATGTACCTGCACATAAATCAAAAGGAAATGTTAGCTGTACAGAATGCTCTGAGAGCCTTCAAGGATCACATTCTTCCAGGGCAACTAGTGGTAAAGACGGACCACACCACTGTCATGTGGTACATAAACGAGCAGGGGGGTACACATTCTTACCCCCTCTGCAGACTAGCCATGGCTTTGTGGCACAAAGCCTTGAGCTACCAAGTGAATCTACAAGCTCAATTCCTGCCAGGAAAACTAAATACACTGGCAGACTGACTAAGCAGAAACCTCATGGACCCACATGAGTGGAAACTGGAAACAAGGATTTTCAACATGTTGACAAGCAAATGGGGGAGTCCAGATATAGAACTGTTTGCCTCCCCCCAGAACCATCAATTGGACAAATTTTGCACAAGGATTCCCCACAAGCTCGCTTGGAAAGTGGATGCTCTGTCCTTCAGTTGGAAAAACCTATCGAGTTTATGCCTTTCCTACTTTGCCTCTACTCTCCAAAGTACTACTAAAGATCAAACAGGACAAGCCAAGGACTATTTTAATTGCACCTGACTGGCCACGCCAACACTGGTACCCCCTCTTGTGCAGTGTCACGCTTGGCCCCATGGCAGTTACCTCAGACTCCTTCCCTGTTGTCTCAGCAGGAGAACCAGATTCTGCACCCTCAGCTGCAAACCCTGAACCTAGCAGCCTGGCTAATTACCTAATCTCTCCTTTACCATCCCTCAGTAAATCAGTGATGGATATCATTTTAGAGGCAAGGAGGCCTAGTACTAGAAAATCTTTTATGCTGCTAAATGGAAAAAATTCTGTTCCTGGAAGCAATCTCAAGGGACGAGCACAGCAGCGCCCAATTTACCTCAGTTTCTACAGTACTTGACTGAGATGCTTCATAACAGCTTGTCCTTTTCCTCCTCCAAAATTCATGCCTCAGCCATTTCAGCTCATAGAACAGAGCCTCCCCTCTTCTCTCATCCACTGCTCAAGCAGTTCCTCAGAGGGGCCAAAAGTTTAAGGCCCCCCAGGAGACCTCCAACTCCAGCCTGGGACCTTAACTTTGTTTTGGAGAAACTCACTCTTCCTCCTTTCGAGCCAGCTGCTACTGCAGATTTAAAATTCCTTTCTTGGAAAACAGCTTTCCTTTTAGCAGTCACTTCAGCAAGAAGGGTATCTGAATTACAGGCTCTTATGGCAGTGGAGGCTTTCATCATCTTTCATGTGGACAGAGTGTTCCTTAGAACCAATCCCTCCATGCCCAAGATGGCATCCAGTGTGGCTCTTAGACCATTCATTTGCCTACCTTCTTTCCTAACCCACAGAACAAAGGGGAACAGATACTGCACTCCTTGGATGTGCAGACAAGTTTGATTCTACGTGAACAGGACTAAACTTCAAAGAAATCTGAACAACTGCTGGTGACATTTGCTGCAGGGACAGAGGGGAAAGCTATTTCAAAGCAAACCATTTCAAAAAGGATAGGCCACTGCATTCATTTCTGCTATAAGCACCATGGAAAATCTATCCCACAGGGCATCGGACCCCATTCAACCAGGGCTGCATCTACCTCTACAGCCTTTCTCAGAGGCGTCTCTACCAGGGACATCCTAGAAGCTGCTACTTGGAGTTCTGTGCATACTTTCACCAAACATTATCATTTGCCAATTTTCTCTAAATCCAGAGTTTGGTTTGCCAATGCAGTCTTGCAGGACCTTTATAGCTGTTCCTAATTCTATTTAAATTCCTCCTCCCAACCTTGGCTTTGGGAATCTACCCAAATGTAATGACTGCAATAGTGAAACACGAAGTACATAGTACAGTTGTGTACACTGACCATAAATGTAGATGTTCGAGTGTATTCACTGTTGCCGTCCTGGTTACCCTCCCTCCAGCCCCCTTTTTTCTTTTGGCTATACTTTCTCCCTTACTATTCTCAAAAGCTTTTTGGTGTATTTGCTTTTTTGTTGGAGGTATATCCTCGTATTATAGATTTAATTGTTTCCCATTAGGGGGGCACCTGACATCTGGGGCAAGAAAAACTGATGTAATGGCGTCGGCTGCATGTTTTATACCCCTGATGACCTGATGTCATGGAAGAAGGGACAGCAGCCAACTCAGGACCCAAGACTTAGTTAATCAGGCCAACTGAGGGCTACTGCAAGCAGATAACCCAAATGTGTAATGACTGTAACAGTGAATACACTCTAACATTTATGGTAAGTGTACACAACTGTACTTTTCAGGGCTTCCGGGTCTTGTGTTATTACTGCAGTTGATTGATTTTTCACCTGCTACAGTGGATTAGTTGCCATTTTTCATTGCCAGTGCATATGCCTTTTTCCTGGTTAATTTTTCTTTCTAGCCTTGTCTTTCTCATATGTCATTGAGGCAGGAATCATTGCCCATTACCCCCCCCCCCCCCCATGCAGTGTGTTCTCTATGTTCAACTGAAAAGCATCATCAAGCTGGTTGCAGGTTGATCCTGTGTCTGGTTGCCTGTCCTGTATAGTCAGTCAGAGCTAGATATGTTGATGGAGCTAGCATAAATCCTGCTAGCATTTTGAAGCTACCTACTTCAGGAGTTTTCCATTCTGTTAGGATTTCCCTGTTAGGATCCTCCTGGTCCCTTCTGTAGTCCTGACTGCTTACACTTTTCCCATCTGTGTCTGTCGTAGTTTTCCACCTCCTAAAAGCTTGCACAAGTGTTATTTTTTTTAATAACTGCACTTCAGCGCAGTCTTCAAAGTGGAATGTGGCGTCTGCAAGCACTGAACCTCAGGGTTCAAGAAGTGTGCCTCTAAAATCCACTAGTTGGAAAGCATAACAGATCCCCATCTGGAGGATTTGGTTAAGGAATGCATCAGTTTACCTTTCTCTCCACCAGATAACCTCAGATTAGCATTATTTAAAGCTGAGAAGTAGAGTCTGGCGTACCCATTCTTCATCTCTGCCTCAAGCCAAAACTCTGATGATCCACCACACTCTAATCCTTCATCAGATTTCATTTTCCTCTTTCAAAAATGGACGCGATTCTACTTGAGTCGCAGCTAAGTGCTCCAAATATTTAATTTTCTGAATTGCATCAAATTGTTCCTAGCTGTCCTTTAACCTTAATTTTCCTTTTAAGGGTTATTCTAACTTGATCTGCTTTTCCTTAATGTCTCTCTTCTCTGTTCTTTCATCAGTTACCGGCATAGAAGCCTCATCACCTTATTTGCTTTTCTACCTGTTTTGAGTCTGCTACTGTTTTTTCTATAGCTAAGTTATCTGTAGTAGTGGTTGCATATTTGTCTTTGTAGTGGGCTGTTCTGTGTCTTTGTTCTAAATTTTATCACCGTGTCTATTTTAAATAATTTGTCATGGAGAAGGGCTTCAAGAAGTGTACCAAGTATGATCCCAAAATTCCACCCCAGGACACCAGCAAACTTTGCATGGTGTGCCTGGGCTTGGAATATTTTACAGTGGATTCTTCCAACTGCAAAGTCTATGGCCTTTGCTTTTTAGGCAAAAGGAAAAATGCAGCAGTATGTTCTTCCTCCTTTAGAAAATTCTAAGGAAAGTGATTGAGCAGAAAGACACAAGGAAAAAGACTGATAAAAGAAGGCAAGAAAAGAATGATTATCTGGGTGCTATATCAGTATTGGAAGTTTCCAGGGTGGACCCACAGTATCCACCATCCATTATAGCTTTGGTGTATTCTGCATTGCCAGTGTTGGGTCTGTCCAGCTTTCTGTCTCTTGGAAGATACCCCCACCAACCATCTTATTGATTTGATTGCTATGGGGGCATGACAAGTGTCTTGACTTCACTGAGGCAATACCCAGAAAGCCTGATAAAGATATTTTACCATTCTAAGGATAGAGTGCACTATTGCAAGGGCCCTCTGACTCCATTTTAGTGGCAGCCACCAAGAGAGAGCGGTCAGATAACACAGCAGCTGTTTATCCACCAATTGAACATTTGCATGCAATAGACAAGATTGGGAAGTATATCTAAACCTCATGCACATTTTCCCAAAGGAAGTTTAGCTAATTACATCAACTGGATGAATAATGTCCAAAGATGCTTGGTGGAACAAGCTTTGGAGACTCCGAGATTTGGTCACTCCCAAGTCCAGGAAATAAGTTGAAACTCCTGTCCACATGCTGAGTATTTCCACTCTCCATGTGGCTTCTACACAGTGCAGTTGGTGTAGCTTCAAAAGTGGCAGCTGCTGGCATAACCATGAGATAGCATGCCTTGCGACTTTATAGACAACTTTAAAAGCGCTCTTCATCCACCTCCGTTATGAGGCAGCCTCATTATTTGGACCTAAAGTTAAAGAAATGCAGCTGAAGGTTGAACAGGAGGAAAAGACTGGGGGGGGGGGGGGTCTCGTATCATTCTCTCAGTGAAGACAAAGATCCTGTAACAGGAATCAAAAGGGCTCAAAATTCTTTTTCAGGAAATCCCTACGTTAATCTTTTGACTACTCTAACGGGTGACAGTGGCACCCTTTCAACGAGCACACACCTCTCAACTGTACAGATGTTCGAAGAATGTCCTGATTTTTGCCTCATTTTTGGTCCATTTCTTATAAAATCGTGGAATTCTGGCATATTAGTTGCAAATTAAAGATTGAAGTTAGAAAATAATGAGACATTTGCGTTTTAGACTTCATACCCTTCAGAAAATTCATGCTAATGCAAAACCTATTCTATCAAATTTTTAAGTTTGTAAGAGCAATATTTAAAAATTGTCCCTGCTTTTTGGGTCTTTGTCCCACTTTTATTTATGCCTTTGTCCAGATGTCATGCTCTGAGGTATGAATGAGCACAGCCCCAAAGGGGGGGGGGGTGTTGGTCTGCAGAACCAGGCATTCATGGGATCCTTTAACTGGAAAATGACCTCTGCATTTTTTTTTTTTTTATATCCCACATGTCAACAGTCTACTACTACTACTAGATGTTCCTCCACTGCAGTAATTACTACTGTGTTAAAGAGCTATCCAAGAGATCCCACCAGACCATAGAGGGTCTGAGTTCTGTTCAAGATTTGTTGTTTGAGAGAAACAACAATCTCAGGCCATTTCTAGATCTCAGTGGCCTAAATTCAGTACATTACAAAGACCCAAGTCAGGATGGTATTGCCATGCTTAAAGACTGGATGTGCTTGATAGTCCTCCAAGATGCTTTGCTTACAGGCAAACTACTAGATCTGTTTGGTAGACCTCTAAGATGCTGATCATCACTTCAAGATTTTCAGTTTCCTGCACTTCCAGCAGGATGATAACAGAACCTCTGCACTTTGGTCTCACCACAACCCCCTGGTGTTACAGGTCTCTGTGGTTGCAGCCCATCTCAACCCAAATGGATCCACATCCTCCTGGACCTAGATGATTGTTTGGTACTAAAGTGATAGAATCAGTTCTTGTCGGATGCTGCTTGATTTAGCTCTGCGTATCTGTCAGTCATACCTAGTCAAAGCAATAGCATTCCTAATCAGTTTTTATGGACACTCGCCTGAGCAGAACAACTTGCATACTGAAACTTCCAAATGACCGGCTTCTGTCCATAAGAAAAGGTGTTTGCTTTCACACTTTTAGATCACAGCTTCCCTCCAGCCTTCCGGATCTCCAAGTAATGGCTTCTTCCAATTTTTTTTTTTTAGCCTCCTCATTCTCACATTTACATGCAAGTTCTTCAATGAACATAATGTACAGTAGTTCTGTCTTTCTGACACTTGGGATAACTGGCTGCATTCAAAGTTTGTGTGACACCTGACTTGGTGGTTTGAGTCCCCAACAGTTTCTGTGGGGTGTCTATTTCTCCTCCCCTGCCAGTGGCAACAGTAACTGTAAATGCTTCTCTGTGGTGGTGGGGGTACTGTTATGGAAGAGCGGTCCATGGACCAGGAACAGATCTAGAGGCCAGTCGTTACTTCTGTGCCCTAGATGTGAGGGTAGGCCTCTTAGTGTTGCAGGCCTTTTAAAACTGCCCTCCTTCAGTGAATGATATACCTGGACAGTTAATGCAGCTGCTCTCTCTGGTTTTACAGCTTAACCTTCTCATTCTGTCCTTCTGTCCACATACCTTGCTCTGACTGTATTTTTTGCATAGAAGTGAACTGGGTCCAAAACATTTGGGTTTGGCACCTACTGAAAGTTTAAGAAGCTGCAGTGGTAGCGTTGTTGCCTCGCAAGAGGTTCTCCCGTTCGATTCTCTGCTGGAGTGCCTTCTATGTGGAGTCTGCATGTCCTCCCCGCGGTTGGGTGACGTTCGAAAGACATGCGTAAGTGGGCATGCCTTTGAAGGTTGGGCGTGGAGCTGGCACCTCAGCGGTTGTGAAAATCTACTGCCAATCATTAGCGGACCGGAGTTCCGCTGTGGCGACTCTTAACCGGGAAAAGCCGAAAGACAACCTACTGATAGTTTAAACTAGCTGCTTAATATACCAATTTCTTCAAATACTGCTTCATTGGCAGAAAGAAGTGTGCTTCAGCTTCCAAGTTTAACTGCGTTAATTCGCTTTCTAAATCCATCATGCATGGACCAGTATCTTTCAACCATTAACTACATTTTTTCCCTTAGACAGCTTGCACAGTTTTTGTTTTCCTGTGTAAATTTATTAGTTGCGAGAACTGTTATTTCTGCAGATGTCATTTTATTCAGAATGTGTACACTAACTAGTATGTACCTCAAAATTCACTGACCTTAGGTCAGTCTTGACTTGAGGTTTACATAGTGTAAATAAAATGTATGTCTTGGTTGCACTGCTTTTCTTTTCAGTCTAATTTAAGTATTAACATTTAAATTTTCTAGACCTTTTCACCAAAATGAAGGTATTAAATTTTGGAGTAAAAAGTACATAATCCGATGTATCACTTTTAAGGTGCGACTATCACAGAATTGTAAGACTACCTTAAATGGTATGCATAATACTGTAGCTGAAATCTTCTAAGTACACAGTAGATATAGCAGTGATGGAGGAAGATTCAGAACTGCTTTGAGCTGGATATTAAAAATTTGTTAAAAAAATTTCTGAAACAGAATGTATCTGATAGAGTGAACAAATGGTTATCAAAGATGCTGGAGAAGCCAGACAGGGAGGTGTACAAAGGAGTGGCAACAGCAATCTTGCCTCTTCTTGCATGGAGCATTAGTTTTCTACATATGATGTAGCACTTTCTTTGGGATAGAGTGATGCTGTAATTGCATAGATGGTCATTGAATTAAGCCTAAGGGAGATGGGAGCTAATTGATGATACATGTGGTGGTGTGTGGCATCAAGAAACCCCGCCCAGTTAAGGCACAGTAGAAAGCTCCTGACATACTAAGACGAGAGTACGTGAAGTTGCTGTGTTTCTCATTTTCCCTTCGTAGCCCAGCTGACTGCTGAGCAGTCACAGCCCTCAGGGGAATAAAAACAGGAGTATTTAAGGTAGCAGTGTTTGGAGCAATACAGAGCAGGTGATTGCCAGCTTGTTTTGAAGTTGGGGTGAGAATCCCTTCTCCAAGTAATTCAGTGTTAAAATGTTTGTGGTGATTTGAATATGTTTGTGGTGATTTGAATACTTTTACTTTTGTTATGCATCTCTATCTCTCTCACTATCCTTCTAAAAAAAAAAATTCCACAATACAGGGTGGTGGCTTAGTTTAACTCATTCACTCCAATGGCTCTCAAGAAGTTTGCACTGTAACTTCTAATGGGTGGAGCCTAAGCCTTTTGACAGAATGAAATTGTCTTCACATTTTAAACAAATGTTCATATCTTTGGAATTACAGGGATTATGAAAAAGTATAAATGGCAAACTCTTCAGCAGAAACTATTTTTATAGTGGTAGTATTCTTTAGGTTCTAGGTCTTGAACCAAATTTTATAAGTCACAGTAAACACAGTAACTATTACATTTGTAATATTTATTGATCAACTTATATTATCTCGCTAGCCACTCAAATTGTATGCACAGTATCGGCAGCATTTTATTCCTCTAGCTGAGAACTTTCATTTGAGGCTAAGGAGTTCTGTTTGTGCTATTTGGTTGTTGAGATATTTAGAAAAAATGAAAATTATATCTACATAAATTAATATCATAAAAACAAACGTAATATCTATTTACTTGCACCAGACAGAGGTCAAATATTAATGCAGTTGAGTTTGCAGTTGTGTAAGCTTTAAGATGAAATATTTTAAAACCTTGTACATACCATGGTTTTGGAATTATTGATGGAAATAAGAACAAACAATATTTGACGTCTAGAGGCATCAGTAGGAGTTAACTGCAGATGCAAATGGAGGCATCACTCTGATGTAATGTGTTAAACATGGCAGATGCAAACGTCTGTCACTGTACATCAATCCAGAGCTGTAGCTTTTGAAGCAAGGTCTAACTTTCCAAATACCATTATATTTGGATGGTTTATATTGCGTTTCCCATTGGCAATTTTACATGCAATATACTATCCTGATGTGTCACTTGGCACTGGTAAATGCGGTGGAATCTGCTTGTACTGCTTGTTAAATAGTTCTCTACACTTGTTTCCATTTCTTAAAAATGTTTGAGGGATGCAACTAAAAATTACTTAATTGCACCTTAAATGCAAGGGTCCCTGCAGGCAGGTGCTTAGGGGGTGCATTTGCACCTCCCTGGAACAGACTGAGAGATTCATTTTTTAATTGGGGGGAAAAAAGTTTTTTTTTTTTTTTAAAGGCGTTCTTCAATAAGGCCCTTTGTGTCTGGTCGCACGGACGCAGCAGGTGTTTGCGACCTGTTTTCGTCTTCTGCAGTACGTAGGGGTGTGTATGCAAGAAGTAGGTAGGTAAAGGTAGGTGTGCGTGTAAGTAAGAGGGAGGTAGGAGTTTGTGTAAGAGGGAGGGGTGATTCATACTTTGCAGTTACCCAGATTTTTGCCTCCTTTTCGGTTTGTTTCTCACAAAACCGTGTTTTTCTGGCAAATCATTGAAGACTGAAGTCAGAAAGTAATGGCAGGCACTTGAGCTTCAGACTTCATATCCTTAAAATGCATACTAATGCAAAACTTGTTCTATCCACTTTCTAAGGAGGCAGGGGAATGTATGTGTCATACCTCTCAACTGTACAGATTATTACAGAATGTCCATATTTTTGCCTTGTACTTTGGTCTGTTCCTCATAAAAATCAGTGTTTTTTTTTTTTTTTTACAAGGGTCTGCACTGGGCTAATGGCCCTGGAGCCTTTACAGGCCTAGTCCATAGAAGCGCCCTAGCATCGTGCCAACCGACGTTAGTTCCCAGTGCCTCTATGAAATAGAGCCACTGGAGTGATCCCTGGGGTGAACTTTATATTTCCCATCCACTCATGAAGATTTCTCTTGAAGTGAGGTGATCTGCTTGACATGTATGGGAAGTCTATTCCAGAGCATGGGCAGTCTCTGGGTTATGAGCCTGACCCTCTAGCATTATCTTTTGATTGTGGTAATGAGGTTGAGGTCTCTGGAGTGTGTGGTGCGGAGGGATTGAGATTTCTTTAGATGTAGCATTGCTGACAGAGCTGGGTCAGACATGGCTTTGTAAGTCGAGCAGAGATCACTGGGATGAGCTAAAGATTAATGTTACTAAACCGTGACATGCATTTGAATTTCAGAATTCATGTCCTTCAGAAAATGCATTCTACCACAAATCCTGTTATTCTAGCAACCTTCTAAATGTGTTCCTAGTTTTGGGCCTGTGTCCCCAACATAATGGGCTATGTCCAGATTTCTTGTGCTAAGAGATTGGGAGGGTATGGTGTGTCTGTGTTTATAAGAAGGAAGTAGCATACCCTTCAGCTGTCCAGGTTTTTGCAGAATGTCCAGATTTTTGCCCCATATTTCTCCTAAAAGGACTGAAGTTGCTAAATGACAAACATTCGAATTTTAGATGTCATACTTAACACAAATCCTGTTATTCTAGCTATATTTATAATCTGGTCATATTTATTTTAGGGTTTGTTCAGATTTCTAGCACTACGAGAGTGTGTGTGTCTGTGTGTGTGTCTGTGTGTGTCTGTGTGTGTGTCTGTGTGTGTGTGTGTGTGTGTGTGTGTGTCTGTGTGTGTGTGTCTGTGTGTGTGTGTGTGTGTGTCTGTGTGTGTGTCTGTGTGTGTGTGTCTGTGTGTGTGTGTCTGTGTGTGTCTGTGTGTGTGTCTGTGTGTGTCTGTGTGTGTCTGTGTGTGTCTGTGTGTGTCTGTGTGTGTCTGTGTGTGTCTGTGTGTCTGTGTGTGTCTGTGTGTGTCTCTCTGTGTCTGTGTGTGTGTGTGTCTGTGCGTGTGCCTGTGTCTGTCTGTGTGTCTGTGTGTGTCTGTGTGTTTATGTATGTATCTGTATGTGTGTGTGTCTGTGTGTCTGGTTGTGTCTGTGTGTGTCTGTGTGTGTGTGTTTGTGTGTGTCTGTCTGTGTGTGTCTGTGTGTGTGTGTGTGTGTGTGTGTGTGTCTGTGTGTGTCTGTGTCTGTCTGTGTCTGTCTGTGTCTGTCTGTGTCTGTCTGTGTCTGTCTGTGTCTGTCTGTCTGTCTGTCTGTCTGTCTGTCTGTCTGTCTGTCTGTGTCTGTCTGTCTGTCTGTGTGTGTCTGTGTCTGTCTGTGTGTGTCTGTGTCTGTGTCTGTCTGTGTCTGTGTCTGTGTCTGTCTGTGTCTGTCTGTGTGTGTCTGTGTGTGTGTCTGTCTGTGTGTGTGTGTGTGTCTGTCTGTGTGTGTCTGTCTGTGTGTGTGTGTGTGTCTGTCTGTGTGTGTGTGTGTCTGTCTGTGTGTGTGTGTGTGTCTGTCTGTGTGTGTGTGTGTGTCTGTCTGTGTGTGTGTGTGTGTGTGTGTGTCTGTCTGTGTGTGTGTGTGTGTGTGTCTGTCTGTGTGTGTGTGTGTGTGTGTGTGTGTGTGTGTCTGTTTAGTTTTGAGCTCCATTCATGAGTTCCTTCAGCCTGCTGGTAGGGAACACCACTTTCAATTGCAAATGCTATTGTTAAGTCTTTCCTGTCCAAATAGAATTCTACTAGAGTGCTGGTTGTGGTTGCCAGAGTCTTTTAGGAGAAGGAACTCAATGCGTCCCTCTTCCTGAATGACTGGCTGCAAGTATTCTGTTAAGATGAATCAGTTGTTGCAGTCATTGGTGGTGGTGGGTGTAACCATAAACCTGGAAGTCTTCTCTATAATCCTTTCTCATAAGATTGCTTACAACAGCATAGAATTGGATGCAACCTGTAGGTGTCTTTTGGTCATGGAGAGGGTTTAGGAGATTGACTTTCGGCATGTTTGAGAATGCAATGCAGAGTTCAGAGCTGGATCCTCATGTATTTTCTTGGAGTTGTATTCGTCACAATTTTTCCTGTGCCTTCATACTCCTGAAGGATATAGGTTTTACAGTGGATTGTAAAATGTTGTCTGTATGTTGCCATGTGCTCAGATAGATTTTTTTGTTTTTTGACTCTCATAATTTGGCCCTGGAGTGATGGGCATTCTGTACCAATCTTTAGATGGGTAACGTGTTTAACACTTGAAAGCGGATTCATATGATAGTTTACTGGTAGTGTGTTGGAAGCTCATCTGTTTCCCTTGAGTTGGAGATGGGGCTGTACTTAATCTAGTTTTCCTGATCATTAGGGCTTTGAGGAAAATCCAGTTTCCAAAGCCCGTCTTGATTCCTCCCAACACCTGTCTGTCTTTTAAAACTTAAACTGGTAGTGGGACTGGTGCTCATAACCCATTTATAGGGAGGTGCTGTATGTCTGCTGTTTGTGGCCACTGCAAGAGTTGCTGCTTTCTTAGCTATTAATATACTGAATGAATTGGGTCTGCTGGGGAATCCCTGAGCTATCTATCCAGTTGCCTGGAGTTTCAAGTTCAGTGACCATGCTCTGTGCAAATTGCTCCCTCAGAGGAGAATGCAGTTCTCCTTGTTTCGGCATTGGACTCTCTATGTATTTATTTTTTTAATTGTTTGAGTAGATTAATTTATACCTTCGTGTGATTCAGCCTGATTCTTAGTCCAGTCACAAAATTCGGGGAGGAAAAACCCAAACTTGCCTGGTGGGTTCAGCTTTGTTATAGTGCTTATTAACGAAGCACTTATGTAATAAGTAGAATAGAACAATACAAATACAGACTCCTACATTGAGACCTAATAAAAATGGAAATAAAATTGGGAAAGATAAGATGATGCAAGTTGCATACAATGCGCTGAAGGCAGTGATTTAAAATTAGAACCAGCGTTCATCATGACAATATTAAATCTTTGCCAGAAGTCAAGATTATAATTAACAAATGCATGTCTTGGAACATAAAGGCTGTGTGTTGTCAGAAAACTCCTAGGTAAATGCAGATTAGCATCAGCTGTTGTAAGACAGCAAGAGAGAGTGTATGCTTAAATGACATGGCAACTGTAAACGTGGAAGTCAGAACAGTTGCATGAACTGTCATAAAGCCACGCATGCTATAGTCAGTTGACAGTAAAACCTCTTTGTATCTTAACCAATGTACTGCAAAGGAATGGTGCCTCCACCACTAGCTAGAGTACCCTCTCAGATTGAAAGGACACTGCCGGTTGGCAGATGGACATGGTTTCTTTTAATAAATTCACAGTACAATGACAGACCAGCAAGAAATAATGCCAAGTTAAAATCCAAACTGGCCCACAACGTTTGAATCCATTAAACGGTAGGGAAGACCACAGCTCATCTAGGCAAAAGCACCAACAGCGCAAATAAGACTGATGCAGAAAGTTGATGAGAGATTCCCAAGAATCATGATGGGACCTATTACCTGCAGTATTCTCAAACCATAGGCTGAGGAGATGAATCTTGAGAAGGTAACTTAAAAGTAATGTACTGTAACTGCAAGTAAGGCAAAAAACACTTCAGTAAAACCAACAAATGAAGTTGAAAGGGATTCTGAATCAAATTTGTTGAAACATTTTCCTTCTTGGTTGACAAGTAATGGCCAGATGTCTTAAGCATTGGGATCCCTCAATATCAAAGAAACCTTAACATGCAAGAAGCTGTAGCCACTTCAGTTGCCTGTATACTTTCATGACTTTAGGTTCTCATATCCATGGGAGTATAGGAAACCTTCCTGGTTGAAGGAAGTCCTTTATAGCCAGGATGGTAGTATGGTCCACTTTTTTTGTCTGATTACTGATGCTAACTTGGTCAGTCAGATCCCTTTGCTGGCATGTGCAAAGTGATTGAAGATGCCAGGAACATTTACACTCAGTAGATGTATTCCAAAGTAAAGGACATTCCCCATTTGAGTGGAGAGTTGTGTGATATCCTGGTTGGTTATTGTGGTGTTGCTCTGATAATTTTAATTTGGTCTCAGATGTTTTGTTTTCCAAGTCTGTTATTCCTGCGTACCATGTCCTAGAAGGCAGGATCCTGGCTCAGCAGTTTGTGGTCTAGTAGCCCTTTAAAGCAGTTCTGAATGTCGAGTTGCTTTTTAAAAACTTGACTCCTCCAAACTTGAACCTTACTTGGTAGCTTGTGACCATTCTGGTGGCACATACAGTAATGTCAGTCACTGCTGTGGTTCAAACTCCTTTATTCTTTGCTGCTCGTACAGTTTGCATCTGGGTGCTGACATTGATCTTGAACTCTCATGTTTACCATCTGACACAATGACAAAAAAAATCTGTGATGCTCCTCTTTTCTGAAGAGAGAACTATGTTTCTGCTGTCTTATCCTGATGTGGGCAGGATGGTCATTTTCAGGCACATAGTTGTCTGGGTGACTTAAAGCAGACAGCAAATCTAGTTGGCAGTCACTTCATCATCATGAGGTGCTGCTGTTTTGGTTTACCAGCTGCATCCAGACTGTTAACCAAGATTCCAACCATCTTTGCTGAATTGTAGATCTGAAGTAGTTACTTCATTTGATCTGCAACCTGTGGGTGTCAGATCCGACCTCTGATCCGATCCGGCAGCTTTCCAAGCTCCAAGATCCGAGCTCCTAGCTCCTCCCCCCTACCCATAATCCCCTAGTACCAACCACATTACCTCAGATCGTTTTTTGCAGCGGCTAAAGAAACTTCCTTGTGAAGAGCTCCTGGCTGGGTGAAATCATTGCTGGTTTTTAAACCCAATTTTTCTCTCAAAGTTTTTTTTGTGTGTGTGTGTGTGTGTGTGTGTGTGTGTGTGTGTGTGTGTTAGTTTCCATTTTTCTGCTAGTTTTTTGGTCACCTTTGTTAAATTTATAACTAGTTTATCTTCACTCCCCTCCCCCCTCCTAGTGTGTGTGAATGATGTCAGAAGGGCCTAAGGCCATTTTCTCTAAATGTACTGAGTGTGGCCACAAGCTTTCTCCAGCTGATGGCCACACTCAGTGAATTTTGTGCCTGGGGGCAGCCCATTTGTTAGAGGCCTGCCAAATCTGTGCGGCCTTTAACCCCCGGGCACTCCGGGATGGGAAGAACAAGCTGATCTTGGCGGGAAAGCTCCCCCAGGAGTCTGCTTCTTCCTCTCCCGTTCGGGCTTCAGCAGGTTCGGCGACGTCTATCCCCTTAGCTCTATCCGGGACTCAACCTCCCTCATCGGGTTTGAGCTCTGGGGAAACTAGTGCCTCTTCCCTTAGAAGAGGCACAAGGATAAGGATGGACACAAGTCCCATAAAAGGCTGGCCGAATCTCATCCTTCGGCTCCACCAATAAAACTACTAAAATCTCCCTCGAGGGTCTCCGGATCCCCCTCCTCTCGGCACCGTTCGCCCTGGTTTTCACCGAAGCTGGAGGAGGAGGATAGGTCTCACTCGAGATTTTCGAGGCGGCCGTCCCGGCCTGCCTCTACTACTTCATCTAGGTAGACCCGAAGCATCTCCGAAGCGGATATGGATCGGATGATGCGTCTGTTCTTAGACCCAAATGCAGATGGGGATGCTCTTTCCTCCCCCCCTCTGGGGACCCACATCACTCCTTCTCTGACTCGTTTTCAGGTCTCTGAGTCATCGGATCCAGGCCCTTTCGGACCCGGGGAACTGTCTGCGCCGATAGCGGTTGTCTCTTCGATGCCGACTATACCTTCGAGCTTATCGGACCTGAGCTCTCGGGGCCGAGGGCTGAGCGTCGGATCCGAGGGAGTTGCTGCGTCTTCGGTGCTGTTGGCGTAGGAGCACACCTCTGCCTCTGCGCCGACTGCATCGGCTCCGACCCCGATCGCTTTCTCGGATCCGAGGAGATTGCTCTCGGAGGCTGGTGAGAGTGGCTCTCCTTCGGCTTTTGAGGTAGTGGAGAGGGTAATGTTGAGGTCCTCCAGATCCCCGACCCGGGCTTCGGATCCACCCTTACCCCCACTGTATGAGGGTCTGTCTTCCATCATCCGTCCATCTGGACAGCCAGCCCAAGCCCTCCAGCTAGTTCCCGTGGAGGAACAACAACCCGTGGACTAGCCCTCTTCGGACAGTCCCACCGAGGAGGTCCCTCAAACATCGGTGCAAAAGGAGGCACCTGGACTCCCCTGAGTCCATTACCACAGACCTGACTTAGATGATACGGAGGGTTCCCCAAGGTCACCCCCTGAAGATGTCTCCTTTGGAGACCTCATAGAAATGTTGTGTATTAGAGGGGAGTGGTCAGCCCAAAAGCCTTCCCTTGATGAGTCCGTATTCCTGGAGGCCTTTGAGGCAGGCCCATCTACCTCCTGGGTGTCCCCTCCGGCCGACCCCCTGGTGGACTTAATTACCACCAGGGCTTGGAAGGAGCCCGACACCGTGGAGCCAATTCCAAGGCGCCCCGATAAAGTCCTCAGCCCACCCACAGATAGACAGTCTTGGGCCAAAGGAACCCCCGTTGATGCTATGTTGGTGGCGGCGGCCACCAAGAAAGAACTTGCGCAGGAGAGTTCTTCGGTTCACCCGCCGGATAAGGAATCTCGAGTGCTTGACTGGATTGGGAAGCGGATGTTTGCTTCAGCGACCTTTTCCATAAGGGAGCTGAACTATATGGCACATACCATTAGGCTACAGCGAGACTTGATTAAGGAATACGCTGCAGCCCCCCTCCAGAGTCCATGTCGGTCCCAGACAAAAAGGTTTTTGAGACTCGAATGGCCACTCTAAAATCCATCTCAAATACATCTATGCGGCTTCTCTCCCATGCAACGGAGGGAGCCGCTAGAGCTAGCGGAGCTGGGGTCGTCTTGCGACGTCTCTCCTGGCTCCGTCTGTGCGACTTCACGGACCCCTTCAAGGTGTCCTTCGCGAACGCCCCTTTTGACTGTTCTGCCTTGTTTGGCAAAACTGTTTGCGACACGCTGGTCCAAAGCAAAAAGGACGGGAAGACGCTGTCTGCCCCCCCCCCCCCCACTTATGATGAAATTCATCCAGAAAGCCTGTCTGTTGGGGAGCAGAGTTATCCTCCTAGCCCCATTCTAGCCTTGACAGATCTGGTTCCCCTTTCTGCGGTCTCACTGTGTGGCTCCCCCATGGATTCTGGATCCCAGTCCAGACCTAATCTCGCACTCAGCGAGATGCCAAACCTGGTCAATCTCAAACTTGCTGCTTGGTTGATCCAGTTCCATTAATGGCTAGGACTCCCAGTATCTCATCCCCCATTAAGGCCATTCTGGTGGTGGCTCATAAACCATCTACCAGGAAACTTTACAACAGTAAATGGAAACGTTTTTCCATCTGGGCCAAAGATAAAGAATTGGACCCTTTTACTGTCCCTATTCTGACTATTCTGGACTTCCTTTCCCTGCTTTTTAGACAGGGAGCAAGTGCCTCCACAGTCAAGGTGCAGTTGGCGGCCATCTCCCATTTTCATGTGGGGGACGGCATAGGCTCCTTAGCATCTACTAAGTTGTGCAAAACCTTCTTAAGAGGCGTTTTTCTTTTGAAACCACCTGTCAAGACTGTGGTTCCCCCGTGGGATCTCCCTCTGGTCTTACAAGCCTTAACTAGACCACCGTTTGAGCTGGCGGCCTCAGTTCCGTTAAAGTTCTTGTCTTGGAAAACTGCTTTCTTAGTGGCTATTACTTCGGCCAAGAGAGTTTCAGAATTGCAAGCTTAGTGTATTAAACCTCCGTACCTTATTTTTCACAAAGATAGTGTCCCTCAGGACAAACCCGTCTTTCTTGCCTAAGATGGCTAGAGAATCAAACATTTATCAGTCAATAAATCTTCCTGTATTTTTCCCAAATTTTCACAACAAAGGAGAATATACGTTGCACAAATTGGATGTACACAGACAACTGCGTTTTTACTTGCACAGGACTAGAGTTTCGCAAGTCGGACCAGTTGTTTGTTTCTTATGCAAAATCAGCCATGGGCAAGGCAATTGCTAAAGTGACTGTAGCAAATTGGATCTGTCAGTGCATTATGCTGGGATGCACCTCATCTGGGAAGCCAGCTCCGGTTGGCGTCCGTGCTCATTCCACAAGATCTGTAGCTACCTCAACAGCCTTTTGGTCTAGGGTTCCAGTAGATGATATTTGTTCAGCAGCTACCTGGTCCTCATCTCATACCTTCATTTCTCATTACAAACTGGATATCATTTCCAGGAGTAGGGCTTATTTTGACTCCGCGGTGGTTCGGAATATCCTTCCGTAAGGACCACCCAGGTTCTATAGGTTAGCTGGGGACTCTGTCCCACAGGTTGCAGATCAAATGAAGTAACTACTTCAGATATAGAAGTTATGTACTCACCATAACGTTCCATCTGAGTAGATAATTCATTTGTCTGCAACCGACCCCCCCCCCTACCATCCCCCGAACCTCGGGAAATTTCTCTGATCATTTGGAGTGGTTTCTGTCTTGAGTTGGTGAGGCAAAAAAAAACTATCTGAGGTGATGTGGTTGGTACTAGGGGATTATGGGTAGGGGGGAGGAGCTAGGAGCTCGGAGCTTGGAAAGCTGTCGGATCCGACACCCACAGGTTGCAGACAAAAGAAGTATTTACTCAGATGGAACGTTATGGTGAGTACATAACTTCTATTTTTCTTCTTTTGGGACATATGGTCTGTGGTTGTCTTGTCATTATATTCCTGGTAGTGTTCTCTTGTTCAGTCTTTCTTTTCTTAGTGGCTGCAAATCTTAGAAGTAACCATAAATTAATAGATGCTGTTATTCTAAGTGCAGAAGGTTTCCATTACTGGATGAAGAAATAGTCTGTACTGTTAGTCATAGGATCATAGGTTAGTACTAAGCTAACTGCTCTTGCGAGCCATTTTAAGCCTAGCCATTTATCCCTTGTGAGATTCAAACCGTGCACCTTGTGTTTGTGAGGCAAACACCTTAACCATTAGGCCACCCTCCCAACACATGCCTGTAGAGAATGTGTGGGAAGTAGATTGCATTAATATCTTGCTTTTGGAAACAGATGCGAGTCAAGCTTCATACCCTACAGCTGTACTTTAGAGCTTTAAGCAGACACAGCCTTCACTGTCCTGTTTACCTTTGTGTGCATGAATGTATTTTTGCTTTAGTGGACATTGAGGCGTCAGTGGTTGTGAAATCACTGCTCACTGGGTGTACTTCTATTGTCATACCCATAACAGACCCTAGGGTTATGGACTAGTTCTCCTTCAGTATGGGCAGTTCTGGTGCTTGTCTATCTAATCTTAGTCTAACAATGAGTAAAAGTCTTATTGTTTGGCTGAGGACCACACTTAAATTCCTTCCCAGTACAGGACAAGTAGGTCCACTGAAAGAAATGGCTGTGCAGAAAAGTGCTTAAGCTGCGGTACTGCTGCTTGTCTTCCAGGCAGTAGAAAGGGAGCTATCGCCTAGGCCTCTTTCCTGCTTGAATCTGACAAGTGTGCCATCTTACAGTAAGCGTAGACAGGATAGTATGAGTTTGTACCTCTTTTGCAGAGAGGATGTGAGGGCTTTGCACTGTGCCACCACCCTCGTAACCAGTTTGCATCCTGAGGGAAGTTATAGAGCTTGTAGACTTCACTCAAAAATTGGCTTCTTTGCTCTCTCAAAGCTAAGAATAAAGGTGGACTGATAAGGAAATATTGTGTCACCTTCAAATTAACTTGTTTAGCACATTGAACACAGGCTGCAGCCAGTTATGCTCTTTGCAGTAGGGAGAAGTTGACAGCAGACTGTCTTCCATGACTAGGGTGACTTCTGTGTTCCTTCCTACACTTTTTCCTAAATGCGCATTTCACTGCCATATTTATAAAAGAAAGACCAGAATTCATCTGAGTTATCACTTAACTGAGAAATTGTATAGTTTTATGATCAGGTTCCAAAAAATGCAATAAATCCATCTGTGTAAAGGAGGAATTCCCCATGGGTAGAATAAGCTCTGGTTTCACCTTTAGGACCGAGTTATCCTTTAGATAATCTAATACAGACACACGTGTATGAGTGTATATCTGTGTGCGTATATGTACACGTGCGTGTGTGTGTGTGTGTGTGTGTGTGTGTGTGTGTGTGTGTGTGTGTGTGTGTAGGTCTACTATGGTTGATAGAAAGCTCACTTGACTGAAAATGAAATTACTAGGGCCATTTCACTGAAAGCTCACTTCACTGAAAACTCATTTCGTTGAAAGTTATAAATGGCCTTTTCCCCACTATAGTGCGAACCGGGAGTTAGTATATAAAGTAACTGGGGGTGGGTGGGGGCACTGCTACCCACATTGGGGGATGTGGGGGGCCCCCCACATATTATAAACTATATACACAGTGATACTTAGAAATGCAATGAATAACTGTTTCCAAAAGAGAATATATAACCAAAATATGTGGAGGGGCTTCGCCCCCTGACATATACCCCCTTACTTTATATAATAACTCCAGGGTCGCACTACAGTGGGGAAAAGGCCCTTTATAACTTTCAGCAAAATGATTTTTAGTCAGGTTGAAGTGGTCCTAGAAATTTCATTTTCAATCAAGTGAGTGTTAAATCAACCGTCTGTGTGTGTCTGTGTGTGTCTGTGTGTGTCTGTGTGTGTCTGTGTGTGTCTGTGTGTGTCTGTGTGTGTCTGTGTGTGTCTGTGTGTGTCTGTGTGTGTCTGTGTGTGTCTGTGTGTGTCTGTGTGTGTTATGGTTTACTATCATAAATTCGAAAGTAAAAATAAATAATGTCTTTATTTTCGAATTTATGCATGAAAATGAACATTTTCGAATGATAGTAAACCCGAAAATAAGGGTGTATTGTCAAAAAT